>NC_087438.1:31774531-32078046 GCF_036321535.1 Camelus dromedarius
GCATTGCTGGGAGAATACAGAGTGCATTCAGCACAAAGATAACACAACAGTAGGCTAATTAGTCCTTAAACCCCAGAAGGCTGAATTGTTTTCTCATGAGAAGCTCCTAGAAACAAGCGGTCTCTCTCTGACTGACTGTAATATGAAGGAAGCCTCCCCTCACTAATGAACACATCAGTGACCTCTGACATCAGCACAGTCGTGGCTGCAACATGAGGCAGAGGCAGCAGGCCAGGACCAGCAGCATCTTCGGGACGTGACTTCGGTCTCTAGGGTCCTTGTATCCTTACGACACAATAAGCTTTTCACAGTTACTCACACTAATTGATGAAAAGCAGTGGAAGAAATAATGAGTCAAGATATAAAATCTTCTCCCTTACCAGAGGCAAGATGTTGGCTGGCAATATATATGGAATTGGAACATTATTTTTAAAAAAGCACTTATGTAAGCATGATCCAACAAAATAACGTCAGAATCCCTGAAACGGCAAATAGTTTGTTAATAAATTTTTCTAAGATAAATTACTCACATGATAATAACCATCCACAGAAGTGTTCCAAGTAGTCTCTCAGTTCATTTGCATGATTATATCATAGTGAAGGACTGGCTATGAAAGCACAGTGTTTGGCCAGGGTCATTTTTTTTTAATTGTTAAATGAATGAAAAGTACAGTTTTAACTAATAAACATATAATCACTGTTAGTAACCTCAAAATCATATTTAACCTTCAATTAAATATTTGTGTGGGTATGTTGTTCACAGGGAACTCAGTAAGCCCAAGACCATGTCCTCCCCACAGAAAAATCAGTGTAAGTTTACTTTTTAAGTAACTATATTTTCCCTAGTTTGGGTGACTATATACCATGGTATAAACAAAAGCATATGATATTTTTACTCAATTCTGCAGCATCCACCCAGTTATTTCCAACAGCACTGATAGTATTTGACTCCTCTTCAGTCCCTGAAGGTTTCTAACATCATCCTCCCCTGAGGAGGAAGGGAAATACAGTGCCTCTGCCCTACTTACACCGGATGTAGGAGAAAACTACCTGCCAGCCACAGCAACAGCACTCCTGGGCCCAGGCCGGCGAGAGAGGCACCGAGCTAGCTCTCTGGGAGTCTCAGGGCCAGAACAGCCTGCCTCAGAAATCAATCACCCTGAGAAGGGACACTAGATCATTAGCCGCAGTGTTACAGTCCTGACGTGCCCTGGAGCGGCAGGGCCAGCTACACTCAGCAGTGTGGGGCTGACCAAAGAGCTGACAGACCAAACTTCCCTGGTCATGCAAAGGCTTAGCGTAGTGAAGGGAAAAAAAACAGTAACAACAACAATAACAAAAAACCTGGGTATCTTTAATTTCTGGTATATTCCCCATCCTCCATGGAAATATATTCTTAAGTGTCACTTTCCAAGTCACTAAATCGTTACTGAACATAAGTTTGGCATTGTAAGCACTTCCCTTAAAGTGTCTTCATCAGGAAAGGGTCCGAGGTAAACAGATCATGACCATAACATTTCTATTATCTGGGTGATTACTCTCATACTGCTTTTCCTTCAGGGAAAAATAGACTGCCAGAATTGTTGTCTTTCTTATTTTTGCTTTTTTGCATTACATTATCCTGACATGTCATAGATTTTGGGAAATCTTATATTGGTATTGAGATCATACAAAAACATTAATGATATAATAAGATTTAAATATCAACATATGCAAGCAAGTATTTATATTATTTCTTTAGTTTACTGTTTTAGAAAACTGGTGTAAACAGTAATTGTGCATTTCAAAATTTATTTTTTTCAAATTCCTTCCAGTTAAAAATCTAAATCATAGCAGTTGTTTAATTTATATCTGTCATTTTCTTTTTCCAATTATGCAAGGGAATATCAAATATTCCAAACTACTACTCCATACTGGAGTTTGTTTAGAGTTTTAGCTCACTTTTTAATCATCTCTCATTTCTTTGAAATGCATGATAAAATTGAACTATCAATTGATTTCAATTTCTTCTTGTTTAGTAGTAATTTTTCATTTTAAAAGAGACATTTTGTCTCATATGAATTACTTGGGAAAAATGTGGAGAAACTTTCATTTCATGAATTACATTCATTCAAAAGATTTTGGCACACTATTCCAATTCCTGAAAGGTGGCCCTATGTTTTTATCTAGTAAGTGACAAAAGATTAATTATTTGATCTATGTCACCATTTTGAAAAAGCATAGTCTTTTTTCACATTGTTCAAGAAACAAAAGTATCATATGTAAGTAACCATTTGAGTGTGAAATTAAATAAACAAAGTTTAGTATTTTATTTGCATGTAAATATTGAACCACATATATTTCTGGAAATACCATGCTTACTTTTGTTATTAAAACTGAAGTCTGTTTCCATGTAAAGTTTTTTTTCATGAAAAAAACTGTAATATGGATTGCAATATACTTCCATTGAAGATTGGGGTAGCGATAGTATTCAACATTTGGCTTCAACCTTTAAAATTCTAAAGAACATGACAATATTAGAATAAGGTCATTCATAAGTTTACTTCTGTAAGTATCTTTCGAATGGAGGAAATATGTTTGATTATTTAGTAGATACTTTTAATATGAACGTTCTTTCAGTCAAACTCTTTATTTTCCATGGACTATAAATGTTGTTAGTTTTTGTAAGTCCTCCATTGGACTTTGCCATGTGTTTTTGCAAATAATAGCCTTAAAATTACACACTTCCTAAAACCCATTCACTCGATGCATAAATAATGGAAGTACTTATATGCGTGTGTATATATATCTCAGAGAAGGTGATGACAGTTGCTCCAAGGTTTCCTGTGGAAGGGGTGTGGGTTTTTCTACAGCTAATGTCATTCAGTACTGTGGACAGCTCCCATTAAGGCGTGGAGTTTAAGGCAATTTTCCTTAGTTTCTAAACATAATTCAAAACAATGCTTTTTTATTGCTATGTATGTTTACTGTTTAATAGCCGCCTATTAAAACTGCTTAGTTTGCACAATACTCTTTTTGTTGATTCTTTTTCTTTTTTGAACCAGTTAAGCTAAATAAACGGATAAATCCACTCTGAGAGGTAGGTGTGGGTGTGTGTGTGGGTGTGTGTGGGTGTGTGTGTGTGCGCGCGCGTGTGTGTGTGTATGCCTGTGTGTGTGTGTTTAATTAAAAGCCCAACCTTATTCAGGCGCTAATATAACGTGAGTGCAGGGTGTCCGAACGCTAATAAGAGGATCTACTTCACGACCTTCACTTGATAATCTCTGAAATGCTTATTTATAACCGAATGAATATTTGCGCGACAAATAAGATCAGGAAACGTCTTAATTTTAATTCGCCGAAGCAGAGTTTCCCTGACAGCTCTCCTGCCCTTGTTTCTGAGCTGGAAAACTGAAAAGAGATTTTTGAAATAGACTACAGCCAAGGTCAAGAAACGGTGTCCCTCTGTTTCAGGAAGGGGGCTCTGGAAACGCCCCCTGTCTCCGTTTCAGGAACTTGAGGCTTCCTGTCACGCTCCTGCCCCACCTGGCAGCGCCAGCTCCACTTAAATCTCAAGTCTGGGACTATCCAAGCGCAAATTACCCTTCCTCAGCCTGCCAGCCACTATTCTGAAGAAATGCACTGAGGATACCCAGTGCCTATAAACAGATGAAAAACAGATTAACACTCCCCAGGGACGACAGAGGCTGGAACGGCTAGGACCTGTGAGTCACTGTCTCCGGTCGTCCCATCCTCTCCTCACCCCAGGAGCGCTCTTTTTCCTCTTTGGAAGGGACCCACTTCTTGGGGGAGCAGTGCGAGGAAGGGTGGCACCCCCAAGACGACTTTCTGGCCACTTCCGTAACACTCTCATCACCGAAGTAAAAGTTTCCCCGCACAACTTAGCATCTTTCCATTCGGTGGTCACATGGCCTTCTTTCCCGATCTGGCCCCAAAGTTCCCAAGGCAAAGGAAGAGAACCTCCCTGGGGTTCCCGGGCAACAGGAACTAATTAGCCAGCCCATCCTGGGTGGAAACTAGTTGGAGAAGAGTCGAGACCGCCGCCGGAGTAGAAGCCTCCGGCAGCGCCACCGGCCGCCCGCCCCGCACCCCCTCCCCGCGAGACCCGGGGCGCCCCCTCCCCGGAGCGGGGAAGCGCGTTTGAGGGCGCGCCCGGAAGGGAGGGTGGGGCGGCGACAGGGAGTCCTCACCTGAAATCACTGTAAGGGTGGATAATCCAGAAGCCTGCAGTTTTAACCCTTTCCTGCTCCTTCTCTACCGCCTTCTGGCTCCCAAACATGCGGAGGGAGAATTTGTTGACCCCGGGCTGCAGCATGGAGGTGAACTGCCGCTGCATGAAGCCGTACTGCCGCCGGGGCCCCTCGGCGTCCTCGAAGCCCCCGGCCGGGTCCTCGCCGCCGCCGCCGCCGCCGCCGCCGCCTCCGTCCACCTTGAAGCACACGGAGTTGCCGTGCTCCTTCGCTCCGGCCCCGCCGCTCCCCGGCGGGGTGCCCAGGCGCTTCTCGGCCGCGGCCGGCCCCCCGCCCGTCGCGGGCGCCTTGGAGGGGAAGACGCTGTTACCATCGTCCCGGCTGTTGGACGAGTTCAGCTTGCCGCCTCCTTCCATGCCCGGAGGACGCGGCCGGCAACGGCGCGGGCTCCAGACTCGCCGGCCGCCCGGCGCCGGGGACACGAAGCGGAGGGGGCAGGGGCCCGAGCTGGCGGCCGCCGAGCCTGGCTGCCCGTCGCGGCGGCGGCGGCGGCGGCGGCGGCTCCTGCTTCCCGCCCGCGCCGCTGCTCGCTGCGCGCCTCGCTCCCGCCGCCGCCGCTGCCCTCAGTGGCTGCGCTCCGGGCTCCGGCGCGGCTGGTGCTGAGGCTGAGGCTGCCCGAGCGAGGCGAGGCTCCGCTCAGCCCTCGCGCGCCAGCGCCTCCCCTCGGCTGCCCTCTGCTGGCCGGAAAGGGACTCTCCCCGCCCGCACACGGCACGCTCTCCCTCCACTCTTGCTCCACTTCTGCCCAGCGTGACATTGAACTGGGGAGCCCTCGGACACATTTATTTGTACATTTTGTGAGAGACTCGGTATATGTTTGCACGAAAAAGGAGAGAGAGGCAGAAAGACAGAAAGACTGAACTACCGGCTGTATGTTCGTCCAAGAGAAACAAACATCCCTGAACTCATTGATACCTTGGCACGTTGTCTGAACGCCTGTTTGAATGATGTTACAGATATAAAAAGGGGGAGAGGCTGGCTCTGCGTGCAGAAAATTCACCGTAAAGCTAGATGTACATAAGAAAGTAAAGTTTGACTGGATGATAAATTTCATGAGTAGACGCGAACCTGTGGGGGTGGGGGAGGATACACTTGAAGGAGAGAAGCAGAGAAAGAGGCTACGTTCTGTGTATCCCAGGGTAATCAGCTGCTTGGGGTTTTTCAGATGAAGCCTTGCACCTAGGGACAAACAGCTGACCTCCTTACACTTGTCCTTGTTTATTGTCTCGGAGCTTCTTAAGCAGAGGATGGGATGTCTTCTTTCCCAAGGCCACTCACATCAATACACATGCGAGCAGGTCTTCCAGCAGCCAATACTCAGAGAAAAGTGTGTTAAGGAAACCTCACCAGAACTGACCTATCTTTTTATGTTATGTAATCAGTGAAACACACTAAGGGGCGTGCGTGTTGGTCAGTCTTCACCTACGCCTCACCAGGATGCCAAGATGTCTTGGAATCTCAGCAGAATGTAATCACCATTTCAGATGGGGGAAAGTATTCTCAAATGAAACTTACAGCTTGCTGCTGATGCTGAAGAAAGCATTCTGAGAGTCTTCTTATTCCCTTGGTGTCTTCCAAACGCACTGGATTAGCTAAAGGAAGCAAGACTTGCTGCCAAACTCACCAGTCACTCAGCAGGGCAGCCCTGAAATCTGAAGAGCTTCAGGACTTCCAAATGTCCCCAGACATCTGTTCCAGATACAAGCATTACCTTCCTGCCCACAGCCTCTTTAAAGGAATTCCTGCCCTGCCAAGAGTCTCTGATCTCATGGGTTCCTGTTGCTACAGACACATTTTAGGGGGAGAGGAGTGGGTACCTCAGGGAAGGAATCTGTGACAAGCTGGTGACCAACAGCCTAGCACAAAAAAAATGAGTGGGGCCCATTAAGGTGCTTTCCTAAAAAACTGAACAGTGATGAAGCCAGTTAACAATAGGAAAGGCAAGGATAATGCCTGAGGAAGACAACTGGATGCTCTCATGAAAGGTTAATGGAGGCTGAGAAAGGAAGCAGAGAACAGAGAAAAAAGTCGAGAGAAGCAGAAATAAGAAGCCCGTAGGCCCAGCTGGGTTCTAATTCTGTAAGGCTCCCCTTCCCATTCCACTTACCATAGTCTATGCTAAATCTCCGTGTTCAGGGAGCTCCACCCTGACTCAGACACCATCTGTTTTCAACTAATCAAAAGCCAGAACCTTAAGAAATAAGTATAGGTGGCCAGATTTCAATGGTAAGAAGTAGAGGAAATACGAACAGTACGTGCTCTGATCTATCAAAGTAGGGACTTTGGAAATCCGAGAGGTCAGATGAGGATACCAGGTGCCAAGCGAAGAAGGAGGCCAAAAGGATGGATAAAAACCAACACTGCCTAAAGCACAATTCTTCCTAAGAAAGGCCCGATCACTCAGGCAGCTTCTCTTTATTAGACTAAAGATGTTCCCTACTTTTCTCCCATTCTGCCTGCTTCTCCAATCCCTCTATTTTCAGGCATGAGTGTGACAATGTATATTTTAACATAAATTTTAAATTTTATAATAATTTAAAAATATACCATCTAAAATGTTATGCTGAGTTTCAGTCACTTTCTCTTTTCTTCTAGCCAATCCTTCCATTTGTTCTGTTTCAGCTTAATCTTAATCATGACCAGGCAGTTATTTTTGTCAGAATTTTTCTCAGTTTCAATGTCTGTGTTAAACTAATATGACAGAATTACTGAAAAACAACTTTTTGAAATAGAACAAAGAAATGTCTAAATAGGATCACAAATTGTTCACTGGTTGTTCTAGATACAGCTTTTAGGCCATTTTCATTCATTCAAATTCTTAAAAAATATATTATTTTTTAAAATTTAGAGAATGTGTATATTCTATCCATTTATTAACTTAAAGTTGCCAGCAATAGAAAAAGTCAAGTTTCTTTACTTTACTTCTAGCTGTTGATTTAAAGTCATTTGGGATGTGGACTTACATAAAAAGCTTTCTTAGAAAAAAAGTGAGAACTTGTAGATTAGGACAGTGTGAAAGCTATGAAAGAGTGAAGTAATAAGAGACAGACAGAATTAGCAAATGTGTTTCAGGATGTGACTCGATCATGAAACAACTTCCGTGGCTAGCACAAATTTCTTTCATTGTTTAATTGCTCTGTTTCTGAATTCATTGAATGAATTATTAGTTTTTGATCATGGAAGAAATTAGGGACCAATTATTTGCTGAGAATGAAATTGAGGAGATAAGATAGGAGCCATTTGGGCTCTATTCTTCTCTATCTACTTTCCTATGGTCATTTCCCCCCCTCCATCATCCTATCCCATCTCTACCCACTCTAGGCACTTGTGTATCATACCCAGGGCAGGCCTGAATGTTAAGGATAACCTCTCCTTGGCATGTTTCCATGTCTGTTCATTGAGAAACTATCTCAGGCTGAAATCCACAGGGCTATATAAGAGTGGGGTTTTTTTCAGTCATCTTAGAAAATAGGACTACTATCATGTTTGACTCTACGTCATTAGATGTCCATGATGTCTTGAAGTGCCTTGAACTTCAAAAGAATGTGATCTTTGAGGTCTCATCAGAGAATATCAATTATGAATTCATTTCATGAGAACTGTCATGTCAGTAGTTATAATGAGTGTTGTTCAGTTCATACAGAGATCACGCATCTTTTTAAATGCTCCTTGTTTCCTTTAATACTCTGCTTAAGATCAAATTGCAGGCAGCAGCAGCAGCAGATTAATATGAAACTAAAAACCTTCATGCAGCAGAGGCAAGCACGTGTGAAATGAGACAAAAAAGATAGATGGGCAACTTGAAGTTTGGAAAATTATTGGAAAATTCTCAGTGAAACTTAAAGGTTTAAGGTATAAAAAACATTTTAGTCCCCTTACTAGGATAGAAGAATATGGTAAATATGCATTTCACATGTAAGGAAATAAAGCTAGATCCGTCTGTGTTGAAGAAGGCAATGGTAAGGAGCAGTGAAAAGAATAGTTGACCACAAGCAACTTCACGGCCCCTCTGTGTCTTATGCACTGGGAAACTTGATTATCTATTTGGAAAGCACCTGCCAATGTCATGCTTAATGTGAAACACTAGAGCTATTAAAGTCAGAACAAGACATTCAGACCCAGCATGTCTGCAATATGTAGTATTTTCAGTTGATAACATCACCTCCCTGAAAACCCAGAAGTATCAACTCTATAACCATCACAATTAATAATAGGATTCAGAATAATAGAATTTAGAAAGTTGATACAAAGTAAACTTGGAAAATTCACTGAAGGTGAAAGGATGGAGAAAAATATTCCGTGTAATAGTAACCAAAAGAGAGTAAGGTTAGCTATACTAATATCACACAGGATAGATTTTAAATCAGAAAGTTATAAGAATATACTTTCCCTGTGCTATAAAGTAGAATCTTGTTGTTTACCTATTTTATATATTTTAATTAGTATCTGCAAATCTCAAATTCCCCATTTATCCCTCCACCTCCCTTTCCCCGCTCCCCACTGATAACCATACCTTTATATATATATATATATATATATACACATATATAAAAAATGAAACTATGCTGCACACCAGAAATTAACATAACATTGTAAACTGACTACACTTCAATAAAAAAGTTGTGAGACAAGGAAGGACATAATATATTAATAGAAGGTACAATACAGTAAGGAGACATGACAATTATAAACATTTATACACCTAGTGACAGACCATCAATATATATGAGGCAAAAACTGACAGAACTGAAGAGAGAAGCAGACCTACAATAAATGCTGGGGACTTCAATACTTTACTCTCAATAATGGATTGAACAACTGGAAGTAAGAAAACAAAGGATTTAACACAATAAACCGACTTGATCTAACATACACATACAGAACAATTCTCTACAACAACAGCATACACATTCTTCTCAAGTGCACAGGGGACATATTCCAGGATAAACCATATGCTAGGCCACAAATTAAACCTCAGCAAATTTTAAAAGTTGGATATCATACATACTATCTTCTCTGACCACCACGGGAAGAAGTTAGAAATCAATAAAAGAAATAAAACTGGAAAATTCACAAACTTGTGGAAATTAAGCAACACACTCTTAAACAATAGATCAAACAAGAGGTCACAAAAGAAGTTAGAAAATACTTAAGATGAATGAAAACAAAAACACAGAGTACCGAAACTTATGGGACACAGCGAAAGCAATGCTAAGGGGGAAATTTATACCTAACTTTACAAAATAAGGAACTAGAAAAAGAAAAACAAATTAAACTCAAAGTTATCAGAAGGAAAGAATAACAATGATTAGAGCAGAGATAAAGAAATAGAGAACAGGTAACATTAGAGAATATTAATTAAATCAAACGTTAATTCTTTGGCAAGATCAACGAAACTGACAAACCTTTAGCTATATGGAGAAAGGAAAAAGTGAAAGGTTTAAATGACTAAAATCAGAAACTAAGATGGGGACATTACTACTGATTCTACAGACATAATAAGGATTATAAGAGAGTAGTATGAACAATTGTATGCCAACAAATTGGATAACTTAAATAAAAAGGATACATTCTTAGAAACCCAAAACCTACCAAAACTTAAGTCATGAAGAAACAAAAAATCGAAATAGACCTATAACTAGTAAGAAAATTGAATCAGTAATTTTAAATTTCCCAGGAAAGATAAGCCCTAGACCTCATGCCTTCACTGGTGAATTCCCCCGAACATTTAAAGAACAACCAATACCAATACTTCTTAAACTTTTCCAAAAAAAGGAAGAGGACAGAACACTTTAAAACTCATTCCATGAGTCTAGCCCTACCCTGATACCTAAGCAGACAAAGCATAAACTATAAGAAAACTATAGATCAATATCCCTTATGAACATTTATGCAAAAATCCTCAACAAAATAATAGTAAACCAAACTCAGTAGCATTTTAAAAGGAATTATACACTGACCAAGTGGGATTTATTCCTGAATTATTTCAACATATGAAAATCACTCAATGTAATATACCACAGTAACAAAATGAAGGAAAAAATCCCACGAGGTCATTTTAGTTGATGAAGAAAAGGCATTTGACAAAATCCAACACTCTTTCATGATAAAAACCTTGAGTAAACTAGGATAGAAAGAAACCACCTCAACATAATAAAAGCCATATATGAAAAACCCATAGCAAACATCATTTAAATGGTGAAAGATTGAAAGCTTTTTTTCCAAGATTAAGAGCAAGATAAGGATGCTTGCTTTCACCACTTTTATTTAACAAAGTACTGGAAATTTTGTTTTGTTTGTTTGGATAAGTTTTTGACTATTAATTCATTTTGTCTATCACTATGCATTTTACTTCTATAGTGACGATCAGAGTGCGTGATAATTATTGATTTCCAACTTTTACCTTAGAGTGTGAGCGATCTTAGTTATATAACTTCCGGTGTTAATACAGCTTACTCTGTGCTGGGCCCTGTGCAAGGTTCCTTACAGATATCTCATTTTAATTCATCAGGCAGATATTGTTTCCATTTTACATGGTAGGATGGAGAGTTCATTAACATAACAATTTGACATAGCTTTTATGTGGCGGAGCTACCTCTTAACCATGTTCCATCTGAGTCTAACGCTTCCTGTGCCCCTAACTGAAATGATACGCTTCCTATTTTAATGATAGGTAGGTAGGTAGGTAGGTAGGTAGATAGATAGATAGATAGATAGACAGATAGATAGATAAGATTTTTTTTCATGCTCACATGTTTCTTGGCATTGAAAATTATTAAATGTCTCATCACCAGATGAATGAATAAAGAAGCAAATAAATGAACAAGACAAAATGGAGTTAATAATTTGCCAATACTGAACTGATGAATTTTTCTTTCCTTCTTAAAGTCTTGTTCTCTTTTAACCTTTCACTTCCAAGGCCAAACCTCATGACTCATTGTCTGAGAGAGAGGAGGTGGGGATTGTCACCAACAAAGAGGCCATTGAACAACTTTGGGTCTCAGAGCTGATTTTCTCCACATTTTTAGCAAGAAACTTCAGAGAAAGTCTGGAAGCGAAGTTGCATACTATTATAAATGAGACTATTATTGTTTTCGCCTCTGAATCAATTAGAATGCATAAGTTGGGTTAAAGAAGGTTAAATTTTGTGATTCTTGTTGACTCTAGCAATGGACAAAACCCTACATTTTGGGGTTTTGTTTATCTGTTTGTTTTGCCCCCAGCCCTTCACACTCCAACAGTGGCAATTACTTTACACTAACCCATTCACGTACCTCATCTTAAGATGTTTATAAATGGAATGTTTTAATTTTAAAATAAATGGCCTACAATTAAGGATAAAATTTTATCTGGAAAAAAGAGGATAAACAATCCCACAAAAGGACAAAGCTTTAACCTCATTGGAATTGAGAAATGAATTAAACATCCCTGTATTCTGGAATATTGGTGCCCATTTACAGAAACTTTTTTCTTTATTATTATTATTAAAAATATTGGATATAAATATTTTAACATGCAGGAAAGAGTTTTCTGTTGATTGTTTGTTTGTTTGTTTATAATCCCTTCCTTTGAGTTAGTCCCCTTTCCATTCAACATGGTTAGGATCGGGCTCCAGTCACTGGACCCTGCTACCCCTTCTTCCCATCACAAGTGAGGGTGCTTGACTCAAAGCCAGGCCATGGAAGTTATTCTCCCAGAACCTGAGCTCTTCAGCACAGACTGAGAGAAAGTGGGCAATTGCAGCTGAGTTTTCCACAGTAACAATGTAGAAATTCAATCCCTAGATTCTCCTCCTACAGGAATTTCATAGAGCTGCCCTCATTTCTGTCTCAGTGTTCAGATCTTCCTTAAATTATGTGTAACTCTGCACTGTATATTCTTTATTTGTCCCTCCAGATTTAATCTCTGTCCTCTTCTTTTCTCTCTTTGCCACAGAGGCTGATACCCATGGACTGCCCCTCACCAGGGCTCCAAAAACTCTGACCTCTCAAAGCCAATAGGAAGGACCAGTAGAAAATAGAAAGGCAGGAGGGGAAAAAGAATTGGGATTTTATTCCCTTTGTGCCACCCCCTCCCTTACCATGGTTCTGTCTCAGGCTGATTTATTCTGTGGACACAGCTCCTACAATCTTCTCAATGGCTATAGCTTCTGCCCACTTCAGTAATAATTGCCACTTTAGGAGCAGTGATGCCTTCCTGCTGTTCCTAGTTCCCACGTGGCTGCTTCACCATCCTTGTGGGTCTCCTTAACTCTGCCCATATTTCTGCATGCCATATCTTTCACTAAAATATCTTCAGTGAAATCTGCTGAGTATGCCACCTTTTTCTTGCCAGGATCTTGACTGATAAAACTTGCTAATATATGTCTAATACATTCCTTTGTCAGAGTTGGCATCTGTTTTCCACACCAAAGGACCCACAGATCCATCGACCTATCTTTTTGTTTATCTACATTAATCAAAATTGTTTAGTTTGCATTATGTGTATATGTGACAAGTATTAGCCAACTTTCTATGTATAATTCAATGTGTTCTCTAAGAATTATTCAGCAACACTTATCTTTAGAAAAGTTTCTTAACCTACATCTGCTTTTTGGTAACAATCTTTGTGAAACATCAACTATAAACCTAATATACATTCTCCTGTTCAGATTAAAAAAAAAAAAAAAACACACGGTTTTGTCATTGATGTCTCGTTTCACTTCCATCTTATACCCAATCTGTCAACACTTCCCATTTTCTCGACATTCTGAATCTGATCTCTCCGCTCTACTTTGCCTCCTTATAATTTAGACTCAGACTCTACAGCCAGGGTGAGTCATTTACAACAGAAGTCAGGCCTGGTCATCCGTCTAATCCCAATCCTCTCAGGGAACGACTCTCCCAGTAAAAGCTACAATCGTGACAATGGCCTCCTAAACCCTGTTACCGCTCTGATCCCATTGCCTACCACCCCTCCCCCCCAAACTCTGCTCCAGCCACACAGACCTCCTGACTCTTCTTCAAACCTCCAGGCTCACTTCTACCTCAGGACTGGCAGATGCTGTTCCATCTACCTGCAGTGTTTTTCTCACATGTCAAACAGCTGTTTTCTGGAGGTGATCTTCTTAGTAAACCTTTCCTGATCACTTTGCATGAAAGGCACCCCTTCCTATTTCTCTCGATCTCTTATGTGCATTATGTTTCTCTTCTGCTCTTAACATCAAGTAACATGCTTAATATTTTACTTCTTTATTTATTGATTGTCTGTCTCCCCAACTAGGATGTAAGCCCATAGGCTTTATTCACTGCTGTGTCTCCAGCATTTAGAACAATGACTGGTACCTAGTCTTATTCAATAAATTGTTTTGAAAAAATGATATAATAGACTCGTTTTCTTCCTTCAAGGTAAGAAATTTCCAACAAAAGATAACTAGTCTTGTATTAGTAATTACAAAATTATTGAAATTTTTATTTTTAATACAACTGACTAAAGGCTTAAGGAGATCCTCTTACCAGGTAGAAAAAAAAAATCACAGACTATTTCTCTATCTTCATCTATATTTTCTTTGGAAACACCATATTATAGAACTAGGGTCAATTCATGCCAAATCATATAATAGCAATAAAATTATTGAGTCAATTTTATAATTGAATATGATTCAGATGGCAATGCAAAGGAGATTGACTCCAAATCTTAGATTTAACAATATGATTTTTCTAGAAAAAAGGAGAAGAGATGTTAGTTATCATTACATAAACATTAAATTTAATTTGGGTAAGGAAAGTGCTATTTATGAGTAATAGCTTAAAAATGTTTAACTTTTCTGTAGAAATAGAAGTGGCAGTTTATTATGGCATGTATTAGAAGTAGATGGAATTAACAGTAGATTTTATTGGGGTCTTTAAATATGTAATAAATGAATGAAAGGTCCTTATTCACCAGCAGCCTTGGAGATAGTTAAATGGTACAAATCAGGTAACTCATCCTGAGCCATTGCTTGACTAAACTTCTCAGGAATAGTGAGGCTTGGAAATAAGGCACAGTAATCATCCTAAGGGTGGTCCAACGAGTAAGAAACTCACAGAATCGTGAAGTACTGGAGCCTGAAGTGGATTTAGGAGACTCAAGTACTGGCCCTAGAGGTCAGTTGAAATAATTGGTACTATGGATCACCAATTAATGAAAAACACTTTTTATCTCTATGGGGTGAGTTGACTTTGGATGTACTAACACAAATTGGGAGTGTTGGAAAGCAGTGCCTGGAAAACGGGTCGATGAGCCATCAGAAGCCCACATGGGTGAAGACTGAAAAGCTCCTTAAGGAAACTCATACTAAGGACAGAAGCAGGCATCATAAACTGTAAGCACTAAAACGGCCCCAAGATAAAAAAGGACGTAGTGATTCTCAGGCAGTGTTAGTGCCTGTAGATCAGCTTCACCCCTACCTGCCCTAGTAGACGTCAGCGTATCCCAGGCAGAGAGAGACTGAAAGAACTGCTTCACTAGCATGCACCCAACATAAGGGAAATGGATTGCTGGGATGCTTATATCAAAGCATAATGCTAGTGGCGAGAGGATGGCCCTCTCTAATATACACTGACTCACATATACTCATATGTACGCTAGCCACACGCACGGCACCAGCAAGAGAGATATGCCCTCTGAGAGGAAGTAGAGACCACAAGGTCCAATCAGTGACGCCCTGTCTGCCACACACAGGCAGCTCGCCGCAAGGTCTTCCATGCCCCACGCTCCCCGGATTTACTGAGGGTGAACTAATCGTGCGCACGAAGGCAACACCCTTGGGGACTCTCAGACATTTGTGATCAAGAGAGAGGTGGATAAGAGCAATGAACATCTGAGTATTTCTGAAGATAACCTCAGATTTACTCACTAGCTACTAAATAACGTGGAAGTTTGTGCTACCTGAGGAGTGGCTTTTCCTCCTCTCAAAATCAGGCCTATCAAGAAAGTGATTCTCTATATGAAGGTCTGCAAAAATTCATTACTATAGTTATCATTGAAACATATGTATCTTCTATCAAATGTGTAGAACTATAGGTTTGTAAGAAAAATCTGGGACGACAGAATAGCATAGCAATTCTGCCCTTCAATTATTTTACTTAATTAGGAAGAGAGTAATAACTCTCCTTCAAATGCATGTGAATGAATTTCAAACCAAATAAGTAAAATCAAGTCAGTTCTGGTTTCTTTGTACTGATAGGAGACAGTCGCTAAATGGTGGAGTTGACTTTGGTGATTTTTTTACTTCTTAGCTTCCATTTCTCATACCTAACAGCCTTCCAATTTCATTTTGAGAATGACCTCTCTGATTGTGAGCTATCTGTCTTGGTAGCACACCACATTAAGCTTCTCTGTCCACCCCTGAGAAATGTGAAATAAGGCAGAGGCTTTTAAGAAACAAATCTCTTCCTACTGTTCCAATACAGCCAAGGGAAGAACACAGGAACTGAGCTCTTCCTCTCCTGCGATTTTGAATCCTAAGTAGAGCACCATAAGGATGGGGGAAAAAAATACATATGATTTTGCTCACATATTCCAGCAATGGCACATGAATGAGGGTTTTAAGCTCTTCTTGACTCAAAATACCATGGATATACTTGGTTTCTGTCCTCTTCAAGGTGATTTCTTCAGCTTTCTCATCAATCTTATGGATATTCTTTTTGCTGAATTTAGTTTCTGTGATTGTACCCAACTATCTTGATACAGACATTGGGTAGTGTCAGAGGTGGGTGGTGACAGAGTGGGGTGCAAATGTAAACTACTATGGTTTGAATGTTTGTGTCCCCCCAAATTCATATGTTGAAATCCTAATCCCAAGGTAATGAAGTGGCCTTTAGGAGGTATCTAGGCCTCATAAATGTGATTTGTGCCTTTTAAAAGAGGGCAGAGGATGCTCCTGAGTCTCTACCATCTCACATAGCTCCCTAAACCTTCTACCATGAGAGGACACAGCAAGAAGCCAGCAGTCTACAATCTGGAAGAGGGCTTCCACTAGAGCCCCACTGTGCTTGAACCCTGATCTTGGACTCCCAGTGAGCTTTCTCCAACAGTGAGAAAGAAATATCTATTGTTTATAAACTACCAAGTCTGTGATACAGTCATCTCTTGAGGTCCATGGGTAATTGGTTCCAGGACATCCCCTTCCAACATGGACACAAAAATCTATGGATGCTCAAGTCCCTTATATAAAATGGCCCTCCATATGCAGGGTTCCACATCCTCTGACTCAACCATCTGCAAACCAAATTATATGTGGTTGGTTGAATGCACAAATGGAGAACCTGTGGGTCCAGGTATTTTATTATAGCAGACTGAACAGACTAAGACATAGACCATCAAAGAGGTATGAGGTACTTGAAATTGTTCAAGTTGCCAAGATGGAACTAAAAACAACAAAACTCCATTCATATCCTTGTAATGGAATCTAGAAACTCAGTACCAAGTGAAATGTCCAAACAGCTAATTAAGCGCTCACCTGTGGCCACTTAGAACCAGCTGCCCACTGAGAGCGAGCCTCTGGATTACCAGGTAACTGTGTTGCTATGAAACAATATAAACAGCATGAGGAGTTTCTGTTTTACTGTTTTCACAGCATTTATTTGAAATGTTCTTTTCTGCTGTTAAAATAGCTATTTTTGGCCTTTCCCCACTAGAATATAAACTCCATGAAGACAGAGACTTAGTCCACTTTAGTTTTTAGTTTTTAGTTCAGCACTCTGATCTCTAGCATTCCTGGGATATGGGAGGTATTAAAGAAGATATGTGGAGGGAATACATTAATTCTAGACCAATGAATTATGTCTGCTACTGAAGATGCGCTCATTATTAAGCATCCTTTACCCCAGCACGTTTCAGCATGATGCATCTAACAGCCCCCTTGCAAGGACAGCATGAAGGCATTCACTGATAAAATAAGTTTGCTACAACATGAAAGGCCAGGAATGCCAAACACTTTCAAATCTCCAGTGAGAGTAGAAAAAACAGACAATGACGCTGCTACTACCAGCCACCTGGTGTACTGGTCAGTGCACCACAGACCTTGCTGGGACCTGCAGGACACACAAAACCACCAGGCTGCCCTGGTGAAGCCACAGCAATAACAGGCAGCATTTTTTCAATGAATGTGATGTTGAACACAAATGAAATGAAATGTCAAGTTTCTATGATGCTATAGCATGATATCCTAGCATGATTGAAAATATAGTACCTTCAAGAATATTTGGGCAGAATTATTTACAAATCAAACTAGTAAAATCTTCCAAAAATAATTATGTTCTACTTAATTTATTTTTAAAATTCATATAATCAATAGAAGTATCTTATACTATGATACAGATATGCTGTTTTAAGTTTTTACAAATAATTGTATTTTTGAAAAAAGAAAGTTTCTGAAAAGAACTATAAATCCAGCAATATAATAAAATAAACTTGTCAGTTAATAAGTATTCAGAAAATTAAGTGCTTTTCATTTTTAATTCTTTGGTGTCCCTTTTCTCTGGTAAAAGTTTCCAATATGTGTTTTGATAATATGGTTGGCTAGCACCAGACCTCCTGGCAACAGGCAGGAGCATCCAGTAGACTCCTGACCTATAGAATAAGCTATTCTGGGAGGAAGGACCAGGTCTAGGCCCTAGAATCCCTTCTAATAAAAACTTTAAATCAAGAAGTGTTGTATTCTTTGTTGGGTAATAGGAATCTGTACCACTACTAAGACTTGAAAGGTGCAGGGCTGTCGAGTCACAGAATATCCCATTTTCCCTCTCTAGCTTGTCCAGTGCAGAAAGAAGAATGGATCTTAGCGAACAGCAGCGGTCACTGTAAGCTTAACCGGGTGTGGTGATGCCAGTCCCAGCTGCTGTTTCAGTGGTGCTCTCCCTGCCAGAGGAAACCACTGTAGTCCCGGCACACAGCATGCAACTGTCAGCCTCGTGAATATTTTCTTCCCTCGGTCCGATTTAAAGAAGTCCTCGTACCTCCAAAGCACCTGTTGTACTTTGTGACCGTATATATGCCTGTGTCCTGACATAATCTTCATTACACAGAAGCGTTTTCAGCACTCACTTGTATCATGAACTAAGAAAAACACTAATCAGAGATACATTATCTTAGTATACCTGGAACATTAGATGCGTATGCTATTTACTTGACAGCCATCCATCCTAAAATCTTTCTAAGGAACTAATTTGAATCCTTTAGCAACGAACACGTTTAACATGTTTTATCTGCTTTTAGCTAAACTGATTTTCTGGATGTCAGAGAGCTGACTGAGGCCCCTCTGGATAAAATTATCTATTGTTATTCCAACTGCCAACTCATCCAAGTCTTTGCCTTGGTATCTATTTATTTATTTATTTTTCAATAAGACAGAATGTGTGACAAGCATTTGTTTCACGCTTCTAATTAGATTCAATACAAAAGTAGGAACAGCTGACTCAGAGATTTATCTTGTGAGGCTGATTTATGCTTTCATGAAATCATAGTGTGCTGGATGAAGGCTGGTGTCCCAGCGCAACAGGAATTATAGTGGTATTTGTCTTTTCAAGTGGCATCATTTAACCAAGGAAAAAGGAAGGCAGCCTTTCAAAGCATCGTGGCTGCCAGTAACCCCAAGCGCACTTTTGAGGGGTAGCTTCCTGCTGAGTATTTGCTGATAAACTTGGAACTGATATACTGCATACATCAGTTCAAATTTAGCTGCTTCAGCGAACATTTTTAAAATAATTCCGTTCAGAAAGGAAGAGATCAAAGAAGATGTAGAGGGTGGAGTGTATGAGAGTAAAAGGAGAGAAGTTCCAGAGGACTAGTAGATCTTTTTTCTCTGTCAAGACATTCTTGGTTTTTTCATTTCACCATTCTATTGCATCACCAAAATCACAGTCTTTAGACAGCAATGAGAACTAGTGGTTAGCAATATAACAAGAAACTCTCAAAATTGAAATTTCCCAAACCCTGTGTTTGTATGAATAGAAAGCTATTAATAACAAATACTGATTGCCCCATGAAATTTTCAACATTAAGTACCAGTAATGTGTGAGGTCAGGAGTCGCAAATACTTAGCAGAAAAACAGTCACTCCTCTCGCCCGTGTCTTTGGCTATTACTGGTGGATCATGACATTGTGCTTCACTAGACCCCGATGAGTCCTCAAACTTTTTCTTCTTTTTAAACAGCATACTAGGAAGACTACAACCTGGTCATAGGAATCAAACAATATAACGCGTACTTGCCCTTTCTTTTCTAGTGGTAGACTGAATGCAGAGTGAAAGGATCTCCTTTTCCCTACACTCTTGTCCTCACATCATCTCCATAAGCTTGTCATTAATTCATAGGACAAATGATGAGGTATATATGAAAAGGAAAGAGGATTTTTCACAAAGCTCATTTGAACATTCTTATAATATTGAGTTAATTTCTGCTTTTGAAATCAAGCTACTTTGTGGTAAATACTCCCACTTTTACCACAGTACATCACTCCTACATTAAAGGAAATAAATTGTTTCCATTTCTCACCTCTCATTCATTAAAAACAAAAACAAACAAAAAAAAGTTTTAGATGCTTTGAGCTTCTCATAACAATCCCAAAAGAACTAGGTCATTTCAAATCATAATCTATATTTATTTATGTAACTTTCTCTAGAGCTGCCTTCCATTGCAAAAGCCAGCCTTCACCATGGTATCTCATTTCTGTCATTTCTTCAATGATAGATATCTCTAAATTCTAAATTATTCTATCCATTCCGTTTGTATTTAATAAAGTTTAGACTTCAGATAACTAGGGATTCCAGAGACAAAAAATCCTGGAAAGAGATGAGAAATAGCAACAGTTGAGTTTTTTCCTTCCAGCCAAATATATTCCAGTAAATGGAAATCCTGTGCAAAATGTAAAAAATAATTTTTTGAACATATTATGCACATTATACATACCAACCTGCCTGCCTTATTAAAGGAAACCACTGTTTCTAATTTTTTTGTTGACTGGGGAACATGTTTAATAAATTACAGGCCATCAGAAGAGACTACAGTTGAATCTGCTAGCAGCCTTTAAAGCCACTTCCCAAAGGAACAAAATTCAGCAATATTAAATTATTTCTTACATTTCCTATTTTTCTACTGTAGAATATTCTCTGCCAAATTGTCTCTGTCGGAAAATTTTCTCCTATACCCAGAAGGCCTTACAATAGATATGTAATCATGTTTAGGATTTTTTGACTAATAGAAAAATCTGTAATTTAAAAACTATTATAGTAAAAGAAACTTGATATCAGTTTACCAAATGTATTTAAGCCAGGTGCTTAATATATATTTTAATCCTTTTAATAAATGATCAATACAAAGGAAAATGAAATTTATTTGTATTTTGATCCATGTCATGGCACATATTTCTTTGTTATATATAGATTTCTAAATAATTGGAATTTTGCAAACCTAAGCCATCTTAAAGAATATATAAGATAGTATTGATATAAACTCTGATAACAAAATATAGTTAAAAGCAACTGTTTATCCTGTTTCTTACTTTGGCGTCTTTTTATTAAATATCAGCAGTGTTCATTGATTCATTTACAGTAATACTCTAATTATAAAGCTTTTTCTTTTTCCCAGAAAATAATAAAGATATAGGATTATTTCCACCTGTGGAACTTGATCAACATTTAAATGTTGTAGAATTAGTCGTCTCTGAAAGATAATGACACTTAACTGACACGTTTTTTTCTAGTACATAGTTTTTAGTCCCATGACCTGTGAGGTCACTCAAAGATTTTAATTCTACAGTTGTTTTTGTTGAAATTGAATGATTTCTTCACATAAAGTATTATAACATTACAATCTTTTTCCTTTCATTTTTCTACTTTCCCTTTCTCTTTCTGTTCTTTTCCTCTGTACTCATCTCTTGCCCCCTAATTAAGCAAAAGGCAAAAACAACTATCCTTATGGAATGCATACATAGCCCAACCACTGTGCTTTTATATGCTACCTCATTTAATCTTCTCAATCATCCTATTATAGAAACAAAGTTCAGAGTCTATTTAATTATCCTAAATCCCACGAAGTAGAAGACACAGAATTAAAACCCTTTCTACTTCAAGGAAGGAGTTGGTTTGGAGCAGTGCAATCACTAACTGGTTCCCAGGTATATAGAGGCCTTTGCAGACTTCAACATAAACTCGTAAACACAGTCAGATTTATAATTAGGAATGCTTATGTTCCAAAAGTTCATTTGTCTAGCCAACAGTTTAGAACTTAGAAATAAAATAAGGTTATGGATGCCATGCCAAAAATAAATACCAAGTAGGTCAGACTTTTAAATTTACAGTGTAACAGAAGAATGGGATTAGCAATCTCTTTCATGCACATTTCAAAGGCATCATTCCATTCTCTAAAATGGCATACCTACATGACTTATCCACTATTTTTCTTCAGTAGAAAAGTGCTTTTTGCATTTAAAAAATTATTTTCCGTGTTTAATTTTAGGCTGCGGATAAATGTGTTGCTGCCACTGAATAAGAAGCACATATACTAATATGAAATAATTTTTTTAAATATTTGGATATGTTAAAAAAAATTTGTCCATGATAGATGGAGTGGAAACTCCTAGTTTTTACATTTTATTATAATCGAGGTTAATCTTGTACTCGGCTTTGTTTCTCCCACTCTTTCTGAAGCTTGAAATCTTTCTTAGTCACCGCTGCACATTAAGAACACTGCTCTTTGTCTGCACTCCCACAATGCATTCTTGCTTTCTCTCCTCCTTCCCAAAACACTCACAAGACAACTGTTTCCTTGTAGTATGTGTATTGCTTCTAAGCCAAATTTAGTTGAATTTTATAAATGCCAACAAAACATGGAAGGGCTGGCAGTCTAAACGCAATGGCCATGTTCTTCATTTTGTACAGTGAGACTTCTAGAACCTCATATACAGAAATTTTTTTTTCTTTTGAAATATTGTATGAAATAGATGCAAAGAGCTGTCCACTGGAAGTCACATATGGATTAGATTTTCATTCCCTCAGCTTACAGTTGAGTGACTTTATTCTTTATCCTCTTTTGTAAAATTGGGAAAATACTAAATATTTTCCAGGATGGTAGTAATGATTACATGAGAATATGTTTAAGGTATATAAATATTGTCTGTGACAATAAGCAAGAGCTCCATTTTCACTTTTCCATTTAACTTCCTTTCCTAATTGGCACTATATTTCTACATCTATCCTCCTAGCCATTTACATAGAATTATATATCATGACTCTGCAGTAGCCAATATAAATCAGGAGCCAAATTATAAAATCTTTCATAGAAATCTGTGTACATGTATGTTTGGGTCATTTGTATATCAGCAGATTTAGTGTGTAAATGGAAATGAAGGGAGTTAGAAGGATTTTTTTTTTAATTCAGGTATGAAGTAATTTCTTATGGGATGATAAGATAATTGAAACACGCCTCAGAATATGGATGTTTTATCCTTGGCTGGTGCAGCACTTGGTACCGCTTGTTAATGTCCTCGTGCTTCCATGTCTGTTACTGTCCTTTGCTGAGGCTGGCTTTCTTCAGAAATGTCGAAAAGAAAATCTTTCCAACTTTCTCTTCCCAATTCCAAATCTCTTTTTATTTATTTTATTCTTGTTCACTGATGCCAATGTTCCAGGAGAGTATTTGGACAAATTTATCTTCATAGCTTTGCCCTGATACATAACATACAAATAATATTTTTTTTCACATTCTTGGGAGATGGGATTAGAAAACTCTTTCTGTAGACTATCATGCTGAAAATAGGCATGCTTAAATTTCTGTGATGTTTTCCAAAAAAAATTCACTGTTTGCAACACATAAAACATGAAGTGTTTACAAATTGCCAGGGGAATGCTCTCTGCCTAAAATAAAGAAGCCAAAATTAGTATAGTATATGGAAGAAAACTACTTCTGATTTTATCAAATGTTTAAAATTATACTATCAGGTCATCTAAGCCAAAAAACTGAAGTCAGTCTCAACTGCTCTCTTTTCCTTGCCCTCAAAGTACAATTGTTAGACAAGCACTGTTTTTACTTTGAAACTTACTCATTCAACAAATGTGTATTGTGCCCAATCCTGTCCTAAATACTGGAGAAATAACTATGAATAAATAGACAAAAATTGATGTCATTGTAAAGCTTACATTCTGCATTGGTGCACACTGGTGGAGAGTTAGAGGTGGGTGAGGATGTGAGACAATCAAATAAGTAAGTAAAATATACAATATGTCAGAAATGCTTGGAGGAAAAATTAATCTTGGGAAAAGAGCAGAGGGAGAGCCAGAAGGAAGAGCAGTGGCTCACCGCTCAAGGAGCCAGATGGGGATTAGAATCTAGGGATGAAGAATGACCTGGGAGTCCCTGGGCTTCTTGTGATGACTGATGCAAATGCGGATAAAGGGCCTAATGAGATTTTTACTGATGGTGTCAACAGAGATAATGGTGGTGACGTTGGCAGTGAAAGGAGGGTGGGTGCGGGGGGGAGAGTTTCCTGCCAGGAAAAAATCTAAATCCTCTTATTCATTCTTGCCAGCAATGATGAGGGGGTCAGGGAAAGGCATTGATGAGAGCCTGCAGAATTCCTCGACTCTTTCTGGACTCCTGCCCATCAAATTTCTTCTTCAAAACTCTCCCCTCCTCTCCTCTCTCCTTAGCCCTCTTCCCGTTCAGGCCCATAACAGCTCTGCCAGGGCTTTAGTCTTGCTTCTTGGAGTTCATTTTTCACACGATCAGAGAAAACTACCCGAACAACAAATCTAGCCATGCCACTCTTACTCCAGATCTTTTTTGGTCAAAAACCATAAGCGTGTGACCTATCCCCTTGTTCCTGACTCATACTTTATGTTCAAATAACACAAAGCTGCTCTTAGTTACTGGCATCCTACATGATTTTTTCTTGCTACTCCCCCGATGTGAAATACCCTCTCTCCTTTCTTAACCAGACTAAACACAGCTTTGGCATCTATACCTCCAACTCGTTTTTCATGAAGCTGAGTTAAAGTGCTGTGTCTCAGAACTACCACTCTGCCCCAAGCCCACCTAATTCTGGAGAACCTGAGTTAGAGAAGAGGGTTCTGACATGTGATGACTCAGTGTAGAGAATCAGGGCCAGTTTCTGGGGGCTGCCAAGTGTTTTAGGAGACAGTACAAAAACGGAAAAGAGCCAGTGCTGAGACCATCCTTAGCACCTGAGGAAAAGTCAGAGCACGTCCACGCTGAGGGGCCCCATTAGCTCCTCACTGTGGGGCCATGGACAGCTTCATGTACATCAGCCTTTGCCCAGAACAGGAGGACTTCCTGCTCTTGAGACCACGTGGCTGAATTGGCCTGTGTAACTACCTTCATCGCACTGTCATCCATCTCACCACCCCCAGTTCTTCCCAGAAAATCGTAAGCCTTACTTACTTTAGCAAATAGGCAGGAAGAATCTTTGGCATCCAGAATAAAAGAGGCAATGTGGAAAGGAAGAGTCTACTGCCAGACTGAAGATATCTTTGCATCTATTATGTTTTATACTACCAGCTTAATTCACAGTTTGGGGATGGTCTGATGGACCTTCTAAGAATCACCTATATGTGGAGACATTGTACTGACTCTAGGAGTGACAATATCTCAGCATTAGAATTTTAGTTAAGAACAGAGTCTTACTTTCAATTTTAATACTGCCTCTTAAATTACATTACACTGAATTTCACATATATTCAAAAGTAAAGAATATTGTGTAATATATCCACAACACTAACTTCTGAGTATCTCAAAACACCCAGCCAGCATTCAAATTTCCTCAATTGTCCTTTAATACTTTTTGAATTATGACTGAATTTTCATTTTATTTACCAGTCATCAAAATAATAAATTAGTTCACTAGAATCCTCTAGAAGTGAGCAACAAGGGTTTTGTTTGTTTTGGCAGGGGAAGTGGGATGGGGAAGTAGGCAATGATTATGAGTTCATAGACTTACATATATTTGCAGTGTCTCAATCCACTGTAGTTATTTGTTGTTGTTCACGTTGTTCCATTACCGACCAGTAAGCACATCTTCAGAATGGCTCTCAAGTCCTCTTGTCACGCCTTCAACAGTCTGACAGTCTGTCTGTGTGCTTTCTGGTGTGACAGGACGTTCCAGGTTAACCCATATACTTCCTGCCTCATTCCAATGGAGTCAGCCACTTCTCCAAAAAGCCCTGGTCCCTTTTAGGAAGAAACTATTCTCAGAGGCATGCTATTCTTCCTAAAGATATACACTGCTAAGCTCTTGGTAACCTTTAATAAAATTTTCTTTACTCCTTGATTAAAATCACCCTGAATCCAAGATTTATATATATCTTGAACTTTGATTCAAAATAACGTAAGGTCAAGCCATAAATATTGTCTGGCCCTAATTCTGCTCATTGTTAAAATGAAGCACTATTGTTTTCCTGTTACTGAAAAAACAAAACCAAAACTAAACATAAAAAACTTACTTTTACAATTCTAAATAAAAAATTAAAAATCTAGACTCTTTGTTCTGGTATAAAGAATTTATTTTTTTGACCTATCAGTATCTCCCTCTACAATCTTTGGTAAATCAGGTAAACACATAGCAGGGAGGAATCAGAAAGAATCTTGTACATGGTTTTATAACTTTGGTTTTTAAAGTAGAACCTATTTTTAATTAAATTTTATAGAGAATCTTGATCTATAACCAAATAGAATTAACGCTACTTTGGTTTGGAAGCCCAAAACCCCAATGTCCTGAGGCAGCCCTGACATGCCGCTGCGAAATTTAGACCAAGACCCTGATTTGAGTATCACTGATCTAGGGCAGCTTTTGTATTTTGTGGATGAGGTGATTGGGTTATAATAAGTTTAAGTGATTTTTTTCCAGGAGTAAGAGAAATCTGGATTAATGATATCTAGGGCTACATCCTAGATTTTTTTATTGATAGCCCAGTTTTGGGGTCACTTTTAACTATGTATCTCAAGGCATCCTCTCTAATTTAGAAGTAAATATGCAGAAACTCCCTTATTTGAGAGCTTTTTGAGAGGCTACAATCAATAAGTGTGAGAAACACTGAAAAGATATTACACAATATATCAATATCTCTTTGCAGCTTCTCTACATTTATAAAAAATCAAACTGCCCCACTCTTAATGAGCTAAGGCAGTATACTACATCACTATTAAAAAATTATCAACCAGATGATGATGGTACCAATAATACACTGAAATTTGGATTTATGCCATATGATATCTGCTTACACTTGACTTATTAAATGTAAACTGGAATATTCTCAGTCTCTGGTAACAACTCAGTGCAACACATGGGACGTTATGACACAAATCATGTAACACAAATTAACACATTTTGGTTAAGCACTAGGTTAAAGAGCCTACTTGTTTCAAAACCTGATCCCCTTCCTTTCCCATTGTGGTATGTTTTATCCCTCATAGATCACAGATTAACAGAAGGAGAAGCTTTTAAACAAAAAACACAGATTTTTCTATTTTAGACTGAATCTCACAATATCACTTTTTGAACATAATTAGGAAGCTATGTTCTCCTTCTGTTAATTTTTTTACTGTTCTCTTTCTCTTTTACATGGTCCCACAAATTATAAGCACTTAACTTATTAAGCAGTTTTATGGAAACCAGAACAATACATGAGGCAGCTCACTTACTTAGAATGACAAGTGTAAGAACAGAACTCATTTTAAAACTACATTATAGAAGTTTCCAAATATTATATCCATAAATATAAAGTATCATTAAAAGTTTCTCCTAGCAATGCTCATCTCATCTAAGTGTACACCGAAAAGTCAAAATTCCTTCCCAGTCATTCTGAGAGTTTAAAATAAGTCTTAATGTGACCTAGGCACCAAATGCTTGTCCCACATAAAATTACAGGAACAAATTTTTACTGGACACCTTGGCAAAGGTCTTTCTTGCCCCTAAATAGCTTTTCTGAAGCTAGAATACAGTTACCTTAATAAGAACTGCCACTTAATAAATTTTCCTCAGGGCATGGAGAAGAATTCTGTGGTTTGGCAGAAGGTATGGATTTAGTAGTGGAAAACCCAAATATTTATAAACTTTAAAAATGATTATATCTACTATTTTAAAACACTGACATAAGGGGCACCTTAGAGTATCATCTGCTGTCTAGTTTATAATATCATGGCTGTGACTATTTTTGGTTTAAGCCCATGATTTACCAAACTATATCCCAAAGCATTTATCTCATCACTATATATTAGATGACAGTTTACTGTATTTCTAATTTGTTTTATGTATTTATTTCAACTTACCAATAATGAAATTAGCAGTTATTGAATTATTCACATATACTTCAAATTGTGTATGATACAAAATACCCAACAACAACAAAATCTCTTCTGACTTCTGATCCCAGGAAGATAAACATACTTTTCCTATTCCTTCCTAAATATTACTGAAAAAAAAAAACCAAAACCCGTGATATTATACAAGTAACAAACATGAGGAGATTCTGAAAGATAGAAGAAGGCAGAATAGCTAGAAATGTTTGAACCCAAAGAAAGGGTTATGGTACTTCCCTAAGTTTTCTCTTTACTTCGTATATCTCAGACTGAGCATTTCAGAGACTGCAATCCAAAAACACAAACAGGTACATACAAATAAACAACAAAAAACTTTAACAAAAGCATATTCTCTCTCTAGCCAAAGAACGTGCAGGAAAGCAGAAATTTTTCAGACAATAATCACTTTATTCCAGGAAAACACCAAAGAAAAACTACCCACGTACAACAACAAAGGCCAAATTTGACATCAAAGCAAAGCAAATTATCAGAGACAACGAGTGATTTTATATGATGATAAAAGGGTAGTTTCACAAAAGAGACATAGCAATCCTAAATATATACGCATCAAGCAAAATACATAAAGCAAAAATTAACAGAACTGGGGAAATAGACAACTTCACAATTCTATATGGAGATTCCAACTCCCCTCTTAAAAAAGGAAAGAATAACTACAGAGAAAATCATCAAGGGTATAGAGGAACTCAATGGCCATCAAGCAAGAGGATATAACTGCATTGATAGAACAGTTGACTAAACAATAGAATTCACATTCTTTTCAAGTGCCCACAAAACAAATACCAATTTAGACCCTATCTTTGGCCATAAGACAAACGTCAGTGACCTTAAAAAATTAAAACCACACAATATCTCTACTAATTACAATGAAATTAAACTAGAAACCAATAACAAAAATATAACAGAATTTGCAAAACACTTGGAAACTAAACAACATACCTTTAAAAAAATTCCATGGTTTAAAGAGGAAAACTCAAAAAAAAATATTGCATTGAATAAAGATTAAAATACAGCACATAAAAATTTGTGGGGAATAGCTAAAGCAGTCTTGAGAGGGAAATATACTTAGAAAAGCTAAAAAGTCTCAAATCAGTCATCTACACTCCCATCTCAAGAACCTAAAAAAAAAAAAAAAGAGCAAGCTAAACTGTAAGCAAGAAAAAGGAAGGAAATAATAAAGATATGAGCAGAAACCAGTGAAATTGAAAACAGAAAAACAATTGAAAAAAATCAATGCTATAAAAATCTGGTTCTTTGAGAAAATAATAAGATTGACACATCTCCAGCAACATTACCAAAATTAAAGAGAGAAGACATAACTTTCCAATACTGGGAATGAAGCAGGCAATATCACTACAGACCCGGCAGCATCAAAAGAGTAATCAAAGGTTGCTAGACATAACTCTACACACATAAATTTGACAACACAGATGAAATGGGATACTTCCTCAAAACACAGACTACCACAACTTGTCAAATATTAAATTCATCATTTTAATAGCTCTGTAACAATTAAAGAAATTAAATTTATGATTATAAACATTCCCAAAAGAAAGATCTCCAGGCCCAGATGGTTACACTGGAGAATTCTCCTGAATATTCAAAGAATTAACATCAATTCCATACAATTTCTTCCAGAAAACAGAGGGAGAAGGAAATACTTTTCAATTCATTTATAAAGTTAATATTACCCTGATACCAAAGTCAGACAAAGACAGTACAAAAAATAAAACTACAGATCAACATGTCTCATGAATATGGAAACATAAGTTCTCAGCAAATTTAATTATTCAATTTACAGAAAGAATTATACAGCATGACCAGGTGGGGTTTATTCCATGAATGATTGTTGATTATTTCAAAAATCTATCACTGTAATTTCTTATATTAACAGGATAAAAAGAAAAACCATATGATCATAGCAATTCAAAATAAGCATTTGACAAAATTCAGTACCCACTCATAATAAAATCTCTCAGAAAAATAGAAATAGAGAAAAGTTTCCTCAATTTATGAAAAGGAAATATTAACAAAATATAGCTAACATTGTACTTAATGATAAAAGACTGAATAATGTTTCCCTGTCAGATTGGGAAGTCAAGCATGTTTGCTCTTCTCTCTCTTATTCAACAATACTGCTGGAAGTTCCAGCCAGTGCAAAGGCAAAAAAAAAAAAAAAAAAAAAAAAAAAGAGGAAAAAGAAAAAAGAAGCCAAAAAGGCAAAGTGAATACCAATCAAAAAGAAAGAAATAAAACTGAATGAATTTCCACAGAATTACACTGAGTAAAAAAAGCTAAACCCAAAAGGTTAAATACTGTGCACTTCCACTTATGTATTATAATTGAAATTACTAAATTACAGAAATGAAGAATAGATTACTGATTACCAGGGGTTAAGAAGGAAGTAGGGGTGGGAGGGAAATGGGGATGGTTATGAAAGGACAACATGACAGATCTTTGTGGTAATGGAAATGTTCTATTGTCGGCTCTGTCAATGCCAATATCCAGACTGTGATATTGAAAGAGTTTTACGAGATATTACCGTGAAGGGAAATGGTAAAGGGGATATGAGATCTCTGTATCATTTCATATATGTAAATCTGTAATTATCTCAAAATTAAAATTGAAATTTAAAAAAACAGAAACAAAAAAGTCTCTTTTCACATTTTAGCTGTCATCTAGTGAGACATAGGAGAGAAACAAAACTTGAAAAAGTAAGAGAAAGAAACCGTGTTGGAAAGTATGCTAAATTCTATTACAAGGAATATTAGTACAGAAAGAACTAGAGAAAGGAGTGTGTCAGCTGTATTATCTGCGTTTTATAGAGGAGGGAATGGCCTGGAGATTGAGGAGTGAGTGGGCTGGGGACAGGTGAAGATGGCCTTCTTGGAAAGGGGAAAAAGAGCAACACTAAGAAATAAAGTAATCAACTGAGTATTAGAAGACTGACTCTTAAAATCACAGTGTTACAGCAAACAGAACTAGCAAATAAACACACAATACAAACCTATCTGCCTCGATCTTATCAACATGACGGAGAATGAGGAAAAGTGATTCCAATGTTGAAAATTCAAGTCCCCTTGATGGGTGTGACACTCTTTTCTTATACAAAATTGTTGAGAATCTTAATTACTTAATGCTTTAGGATTAGGAACGCTTTCTTTAGATTGAAAACAAGCATGAAGTAACCACTGGGTTCTAACTTATCAATGATTCCTCCCAACATTTATTATTGGAAAATTCTTAGATTTGGTTCCCCCAAAGCAGCCCTGAGATCAAGATTTGTGTGTAAGTCACTTATTGAGGAAGCACTTCCAGGAAAAACATAAGGAAGTGCTGGAAGCAAGATAGGGAAGGGAAAGAACCGAGGGACATTTGCAAATTCAGGTAAAATTCTGAATGAAGGGAAGCTTCAGTCTTATTCTGGAGGGGATCTCAGAGTTTATCCAAACCAGAGGCAAGGAAACGGAACTTCTATATCCCCACACAAGTCAGTCAACATCTAAGGACCTTGAGGTGAGGGTGGGTGGATATAAACTCCTAGGTACTTCTGCCTCTAACAACACACACGCAGCAGCTTTAGTAGCCCTAAGGAAGCACACAGAACCTGGGCAGGCATGTGCAGAAGTGGTCCCCAGTATCTAAAGGAAATGGAGAGGATCTCTGCCAAAAACTGCACTAGACAATTTATATTCTTAGCACCATTTAATGTTTGAACAACAAAGTCTCAGAATGAGGAACAACCTGTCCGATGTCTCTAAGGATCACTCCCAAGTCTTTCTGATTCTAAACTCCATGTTCTTTTCATCACCCAGCTACCAGCCTCCCAGGAGAGGAGTAAGAAAGTGGAAAACAGACTGAGGGAGAGCAAACTGAACTAATCTTCCTTTCCAGTTTTCCCTACGTCCAGTTTTTCCTATTCTAATCTAACTTCTTCAGCCTTATCATTCATCAGTTTATTCAGTGAATAACTACTTGCTATATGCTACCTGTCTTAAATCCAACCAATTCTAGGTCCTGGGAATTGAGGAATAAAACTGGCAAAGTTCTACTCTCATATTTTTCTAGTGGAGGAAGACAGATAACAAACAAATAAATAAGTAAAACATGTATCTTAGATATTGATGAATGGATGATCGGGAGAGACTTCAGTGATACAAAGTTAACTGAACAAACTTGAGGATGAGTTTCAGAGTGCACATAGGCCGTATTATGTGCAAAGTTTCTGATGCAAGAACATACTTGGTATGTTGGAGGAACTGCTAACAGAGTGAGCAAGAGGAAAGGGAAGCATGGTAGCAGTTGAGTTCAGAAAGGTAATTAGTTGTGATGTGGTTGCAGGGGCTGGAGGTACAGAAGTTGAACAGACAGCACCTCACAAACTGTAGTATAGTCTTTGATTTTCACTCTGACATGGGAAATTTATTTTTTTTTTTTAAGCAAAAGAGTGACACGATGTTTTTAAAAGCATGTCTCCTGCTGCTTCATTGAGATTTTGACTGATGGTTGGCAGGGATGGAAACATGAAACCAGTTAAAAGCTAAAGCAAAAATCCAGGCAAAATATGATAGTACTTTTTAGCAAAGTGACATCAGTGGAGGCAAAGAGAAATCATAAGCTACTAGTTATTTGTTCTGAGTATAGAGCCAACAGGATTTGCAGATGTGGGATGTGAGAGAAAGACAGGAGGCAGGGATGACCCCAAGGTCTCCCTCCCAACAGTACAATTGGAAGAATGAGGTTGTTATTACTGAGACAAGAAATCCTAAGAGCAGAAGTTGTAGGGGAGAGAGGAGTTAAGAGGGCAGAGTACAGGTAATTTTGTTGCTAGTTATTCATGACATTGCTTTACATTTCTTTAGAAAAAAATTCTTGGTGAGTACAAAATAAAACTACTTCATTGTACTCTTTCCTCTATTCCATTTTTATGCCTTTATTCTGTCTTCTTCATCAGTTTTCTTGTCTTTTTCTCTCTGTCTCCCTCTTTCTCTCTGTCTATCTCTCCCTCCTTCCCTCTTGCCTCTCCTTCCTTTTTTCCTTCCTTCCTTCTTTCTCTTCCTCCCTCTTTCTTCTCTCCCTCCATACAACTTTTCTCCATTTCCAGACACCACTGTGGTTATGATTGTGGAGGACAGAGGGTCAGGAGAGCATTCAGGTGTGATGTCACCACTGGGAAAATATTCTGGGAAGTTTCCCTCAGTATCAAGAACATGAATAGAGGCATTGTCGGGAAGCTTTATTCATCATTTGGTTTTTGTAACTCAGTCAATTTTCTTGTTTTTGTTAAATAGAATTTCGAAGACAATGATCTTATCTACACCTGTTTTTAGGTACCACCTGATTTGTTCAGAATACCAACTTGCCCAAATTATAAAGCCAATTAGGGGGGAGCAATTTTCCAGAAACAAAAAGGTTGCAAATTCATTTCTTCTGAACTTTTTTAACTTGTCTTACTCATAATTATTAACAATGAACATTAATGTATTCTATTATTAGCATGGAAATAACTAAAGAGTATTTTTCCAATATACATTTTCATATTTTTGACTTTTTGAGTCTTTTTTGGGAACTGTTAATTTGCTATGCTATATTGTTACACTTATACTGCTCCCTAAATTTAAAAATGTAAAAAAAAAAAGTAAACATAGCTAAAAATAGTGGGTCACATGGAAACACATAAAAGTGGAGTCTTTTAAAATCCTTTTTTTTTTTTCTAAATGGGAGATGCAGAATATAAATATTGTTTGGGCTGATTTGACCACCCAAGGTCAGAAGCAATGTTGGCTCCCTTCCAAGCTGTCCACCCCTAGCCTTTGAGCCCTTTGGGTATCCAGCAGGTCAGGACTTATGACTCCAAATGAGTAATGCCGTGGTACTCAAGCTGTTGCAGATGGGATGGGAAAAGCAAAAACCACGCCTCTCTAATTACATGTATTAGCCCTCTTGCATTGGGATGCCTTCTAACATTTTAGGATGGGGGGAGCCAGCTGAATAATCACATGGAAAATACAAATCTGCAGAAGCTGCCAAAGTTGTCCCAGATTCTAGCTGCCAGAAGGTCTCTGCACTATTCTGATGTCAGTCTATTCTGTATTGACAGCCTGCCTACCTCCTGTGGATGTCAAAGCCAAGGTCAAGGCCAAGGGAACAGAACAAGCTGTCAACCTAGCATAAGAAAACAGGTAAGCACATCCTGAGGATGATAGGGAAGTCTCCATAATTGGCAGAAATATGGGGCGGAAGCTACAGGTCATGACATTATTTGAAATCTATGAGATCACTCCCTCTTTAATGCTCCCACAGGAAAGCAGAAAAATCAGTACTTGATGAAAGGTCAGCATTTTATGGACTGACTTCCTCTCACCTCTACCTTTCAAAAGCTTTTCTTTTTTTAGACTTTACAACCTTTTTATTTTTAAGATCATCTCTTTATTGGAATGTATTTGAAGAACAATGAATCTATATGCTAGTTAAGAATTAGGCAATCTTATAGTTTTGAGCAATTGCAAACGATAGAGTTATTTTATGATAAACTAATAGACAAAAGAAATTAAAAACTGACCATGTCACATCTCTTAATGAAAGGCTGTGTGAATTAAAAAATACAGCAATCAATATACTTGGTAAATTTCCACTCTGAAATACAGTTAAAATGGGAAACTACAGAGTCACAATTTATAGTAAGGTGCTGAGATTTTTGGTGGATTAAACTATATATGCAGATATTATACCCTTTTAGATAAGAATAATACTGGTGATCATTAAACTCTTCATTTCTGCCAGACCTTATGCTAAGCACTGTTACATTAATTATTCATTTAATCCACAGAACAAGTCTTTCAACTAGGTTTGTATATATGGTTGCTTAGAGAAGTCACTCATCTAGTAAGTGGTAAGTTAGGGCCTCAAAACTAGACTTGTCTGATTGGATGGTCTTTACTCTTAATACTGTGGTTTTCTCTAGTTCTTCACAGGTAACTTTGAAAAGATAGTGCAAGTGATGAAGGAACATTCAGTGAAGTAGTGGTTTGAGAATATGGTAATAAACAGAGGAAGGCTACTTGGGTAAGTCCTGCTGTGGTCTCTAATCTGTATTATAATTTAATTATGTCTAACACTCCTTTCTACAGATACCTCAGAGTTACTTAAAAAATGTTTGATATAAATTCTGATACATGAGGAAGGAGGTATTTTCCCTGTCAATACAAAATTAATCTAAAACCAGCAATAACAGATGGGTGCCAGTATATATCCTCTCCAAAAGATGAAAAAGCAGTTCATTTTCAAATAAAAGTAATAAAGCATACTTCTGCTGGATCAGAATTAGAAAAAAAAAAAAAGCTAGTATGGTCAGAGTTACATGATTAATAATTATGGATGAAGTGATTCTGAAACGATTTTAGATCTATTATAGGATTGAGCAAATGTTTTAATGCGGTTGGGAGCCAGAGCTCTCACTGTAGAAGAAAAGATCCACCACACACGAAATGGAGAAGACAAAGGAAAAAAACCTCTGTGAATTGATTGGAATTGTATGTTCCTGTGCAAACTCCCGATTTTTACAGTATGTATGTGTGCATGGATATGTATGCATGTCAGTATATGTACACATGAGAATGTATATATATGTAAGTTTGTGTGTGTGTGTGTGTGTATTTTCCTAGTTCTGGCTACTGAAGGAGCCTAGAAGTAAAGACATCACAATAAAAATTAGCATACAATGACCAGAGATTATCTCTTTATTATTATTCCCCACTTAAAATAATCCTGGGTTCCTTGCAAAAATGACTGCAGGGCTGAAGCATTTGGGTTGGAAGATGGGTCTAGAACATCTTGCTGTATCAGAAAGTAAGGAAGCGATCAAAAAATTATGTAAGCCTGTCACAAGGATATGGGAACCAGCTTGAATGGTCTCTCACCGGCAAAATCTGGGTCACTCTGAGCATCAAAATAATGAATAATAATAAATTATAAATTTAAAAAAGATAAACAGATAAATAAGCAGGAAGTAGGGAGGAAGACCTTTTGTTTCCAGGAAAATATCAAAATAATGGTTTACTAGTATGAACTAGTAAGAACTACCCTTCAGAGCACTTACTAGTTGTAAAGAAAGTGCAGTAACCATAGAGTAGAGAAACCAGACAACTCCTTGACCTATTGATCAAAACTGTCATCACTAACGGACAGATCATCATCATCACATGCCTCCAAATGTGAATCCCAGAGCAAGATACAGTATCACTTTGGTATCTCTCTAGTCAAGAACTCATAATCAGAATCTAATTATGAGATATATCACCCAAATCCCAAAATGAGGAGCAAGGCTGAAAATGAGAGAAAGAGAGAGAGAGTTTTTCAAAAATGCTGATATGAAAAAGAAAGAGTATGAAAATGTTTCAGATTAAGAAGGCCAACCCACCAAAACTAAACGCAAAAGCTGATTCTTGACTGGATTTTATACAGGAGGAAAAACAATTCTACAATGAACATTTTGTGTCAATCAACAAAACCGGAATACTTATGGTAGGTTAGATAAAAGTATTCAATCAATGTGAAATTTATGAAATTGATAACTGTAGGAGAATATCCATATTGTTGTCCATATCTTTGGATACTGTCAGCATCCTGCTTAGAAAGATAAGATCTTTTGCTATTTAAGGATAAACAATACTGGAAAATGACCACTCAAATTGGGCACTCAATTTTTTTAATGGTTTAATTTGGATTTTCTATTTTAAAATGAAGCTAAAATTTTCAAACTATTTTGTATTTAACAAAATGAGTAATTACCAAAATGAGCCTAATATTTGAATAATGAATGAATCAAATACGTATTTGTCTTCATTTACTGGGTAGTAATTTTTCTGATGAAGTTTTATGGTACCACAAATTTACAGCCTTTACATCACATTTGACTTTCAAGGCTAAATTACCCCTTGAAAATCATATTTTTGTGCACAAAAAGATTCATCAGCATTTTGTCTGGTATTTTAATTCCTTGATAGTCAAAATGTTCTCTTTTGAGACACCTACTGTTCTCTCATACAACTTTGTCCCAAAATTTACCTCATCCAAACACACACACACACACAGACATACACATACACACTTCATTCATTTTGTTTGTTTACTCTTAGAATTAGTGGGTTTTTTTCACTCATGTGTCTATTCTAAATCCATTATATCTTTACTGGGTAATAGTTTGGCATTGGATTTCAGCAGTTGTCCAGCATCATATTATTGGTTTCATAAAATCTTGATGTTGCCAATTTTACTTTGTCATCAGTTTGCTCCACACTGCATTATATACTGTTGCAAGCAGCCAATGCTTCACAAAACACTGACCATATAAACACAATGGAGAAGGGAAATTTGAATTCAGACTAATTTTATAAGTGGTCGGTTCACTAATGAATTATGTTGCCTTGTAATTATTTTGCTTCTCAATTTACCTTGTAATCATGGGAACACTGAAAATGAATATTGGAAAATTAGAACCACTTGTATATGTTTCCTGGCATACACTACTACACCGAGCTATTCTCCCAAAAGTTTTGATCCTTTTCCAGGATGCCTTGATCCAACAATCTGAGCATAGCTCACGTAAGACTCTGCTGCACTGGATCAGAACCTGGATGAATACCAGTACCCTACCTAATTTGCATCTGGACAGGAAGCCTTGGTGTGGTTCCATTCTCTTTCAAGAGGACAGAATAAAGCATCCTCAAAAATAAAGGACAGAGTGACATCAAATTACCAACTTAAATATCATTACATTTCATCTTCCAAAGAAAAACCTGTCGGCAGATAGATGTTCTTTGTTAGGATCCATTTGTTGATTAATTCAATCGATGAAAATTTAGTAAATATTTTCTATGTACCAAACACTGTTGTGTTCTAAAAGTCAAAGGTAGTAAAGAGAGAGAGCATAAAAATGAAAAAGGAGTGGGGAAGAAGTATCATTTACCTGATGTTCTACCTTTATAATCTGTGCAGTATTCTAATAATCTTGAACAGTGATTTAGAGTGAAAAAAAAATTCTGAAAATAAGGTTGAAATAAATGCTTTCTAATGTAAAAACAAGTTGAACTGTTTCAACATGCCTCAAATAAGTCATTTGTTTAACTGAAATCAGTGTTTTATTTAACACCAATTAGCAGTTAAGAAGACGTAGCCAACTGGTTAACATGCAACAGACTAAATTGTTCTCTGCGAGAGGAAAATACTGACTGACAGTCCAGCATGAACTGAAGATAAACTTTTATGTTGCACAGATCCAGTATAAACCATATACACACGTAATTATGAAATCAAACTTCCATTTGCAGGCCTCTGTCCTACAAATATGACATAAGGAACTATTTATAGAAAACTTCACATGCGGTTTAATGTATTATGTTCTTTTACCAGCTAGAACATAATGGTCCAAAAATCAACTCCCACATGTCACGTGAAGAATTTAGTCGTTTCAAAACAAGCAAAATTACATCCTACAGAGAGTACTCCAGCCACTAGAAAACGTCTGATTCTAAGTTTTGAGGCCGATTTATCAGGACAAAGCTTAATTGTTCTATCTATTCTTATAATCTTCGGATCTTTGTAGAATCTACAAATTGAAAACTATGCTTACAATGCCAGGGCTTCTTTTCAATTTTCAGTGGATTGCTTCCAGTGTTTGTTACAGTATTTATAGTTGGATTATGTAACAGAACCATGCTCACTCAATTATTTTTTTAAATGTCTAAATAGTTTCATGAGATTATCAGTTGGACTCCTTGTGTATGTAACTTAATATTATTATAATCATTCATTGGTTAAGTGCTATGTGCATGGCATCATCATAGGGCCGGAGGATGACTGAAATGAAAAGAATACACTGGCCTCTACATTGGAAGGTCACGGTCTAGGGTGGACACTGACAAAATCAAACATGAGGAAGTTTACTGACTGTGAGCAAAGCAGAGCGTGCCTTGCAGAAATCAACAGAAAAAGAGAAAATACAATTACAGCCACAAAAAAAAATTATTTGTAAAATAACAGAACTGAGATTCCCTGAGGTTGATTTGTTTCTTTACTGGATAAAGATGGGTGATCCCTGCAGTTCCGGGCACAGGTTGTGTGAACTTGGTGCCAGCTTTGAAACTTCCCTCCCTTACCAGGTGGAAGGCAACACCAGACAGAATCAGGCAATCATTAGCACAGTATGTTAAGTGTTCTTCCTCCTTTCTTTTGTCTTTCTCCCTTCTGGCAGTTAAGAATTCATGATGAATTAGAACCTCTAAGGACAATTACTGCAACAAGTCTCTCACCAGCAAGCTCCCTGGCAAACGTCCCTGGCCCTGGGCAAGAGGCACTTTGTGAGATATCTGTCCCTTGCCTTGCTGGGCAGGGAGCTTGGTGTCTACTGTCTGGTATTTCTGTTTGAGCCGAAGCTTTACTTGACTCTCTTGTGAACTCAAAAGGAGCTAAAAAATAATAATAGCTATTATATATTGAGCACTTACAAACTGCAGACCCTGTAGTAATTGTTTCACAAAACATAGCCCTACAGAACAAATGAACCCTCACCCACCCTCAACTCATGCCTGAGAAATTCCTTAAGACTAGTCAGCTCCCATTTAGAAAGCAGATCAGATAATCTGTCTCATTTATAAGGTTCATAATTGATGACAATATTATTTAATAATACATTGCTTAGACTTAAAATAAATTTGATTTCTCTAACATCCACTGTCATCAGCTGAACAGAGGTTTCGCCAGAACCAAAATATTTTGCCCTGTAAGATTCACTGTGTCTCATCTGAAAGAGAAAGCATCACATGATTGAAAAGCACTCAGTTTGGAATCCAAGACTTAAGGCTCCAACGTCAGGCCTCTCTTTTGCTAACTTGTACCAGCAATCAAGTCATAACCTTATCTGTAAAATGATTAATAATATGGAATGGTTATGTATTTTTCAGGATGACAGTACATACAAAAAAGCTTTTTGAGATTTTATAAACACATTAATTGGACTTAGGGTTATGTAATACTAATTTATATATTTGTCACAGTATATTTTTCTTAGGATCAAGAACTGTTTTCCCTGTCTTTGTATATCCCCTTAACACTCAGCACTATGCCTTAACCTAAATAGGAACTCAGTAAGTATGTTGACATTTTTATTGTTTAGAATCAACCTTTCAAAAAAGCTAAGGTTAGCATATGTGTTAATATGCCATCTTTAAATGAAAACTTAATATATCTAACATTGTAACTTATAAGAAATGTTTAGAGCTTTTGAAATATTACTATTCTCATTATTACAACTATTATTATGTCTTAAGGTGGCTGTCTTACTCAGCTCCACCCGCACACACAATGGTCCAGTCTGTGATCTTAAAGAAAGTCCAATTATACTAAATGAGAATTCATTTGATAACTACTATTTTAAGGTTTAATGTATTTTACCAAGCAACTAGTTACATCAACTTAGAATTAAACTTAGATTCACTCAAGAAAGGTGTTTTTTCATATAGTAGGATGCAAATTACACATTATTTAATAAAAATTTTAGACTCAAATGTTAGGAGTTTCTGTAAAACATCTTGGGGGCAGGTTTCTTATGACATCAACTTTCTGAATTACTTCAGATTTCCTTGAAGTGATTTCTAAGCATTAAAACTAACATATATAATATTTATACCCTCATAATAGTTGTAGAAACTGTTTTTATTTTTTAAAACGACCAGGAAAGAAATAACATTATTGAGATGTTAAGTGTTATGTCCAAAAGCCAGAGTGAGTCAGTGAACCCCTGAGAACCGGGCAATTCTCCAAATAATCAGCATGATATGGTTTACCAGTCCTGCCCTCAGACCTGGGCAACAAGGACCTTTGCTCTGAACCTCAATCCTGAGAGGATCCTACATATTACAAGTATGGACACACAAATAAACATAAGAAACGTTTTGGGAAGTTGGGTAACAATTTGGACTATGATGAAAACTTCAGGAGATGAACACCCAAGCAAACTGGGCCACTCAGGCTAGAACAGGTAGGGGTGTGCCATAGCTCTCAGAACTGCCCAGAAATTTTGATTCAGAAAAGTGATAAGTTGGAGTAGCTCCTCTTTCCGGCTCTTTGGGGAGTTTGGCTTGGTCAGCCTCCGTCAGAGTTTCAGGCAGGCTCTGTGGCCACCAAAGCCCTACCTCCACCATGCCTTGTCACGTCGGGTCCCTACCACCACTTGGGCTTCTAGACAGCAGGGCTGGCTGGGGAAAACTGCTGCCCCTTCAGACTCCAGATCCCAAGGTGTATACCCCAGGAACTGTTTTGGATGAGGGTGGAGGAACTGAAAGAAACTAGTTTGGGATATGAGAATAGTTCTATTTATAACTTTTATATACTTAAAAATATTGGGAAAGGGCCTTTGGCTTTCCACATCATCTCATTTACTCCCCTCCTCTTTATCTGAAAGGAAACCTGCTTCAAAAGTTTCATTCATCTAAAACTAAACATTAGTTGGAGGAAAAGTACAAATCCACCAAAAAGCTTCCTCTAAACGTGATCGTTGAGTAAGTGAACGATGCCACTAAATCAAGCTAAGTCTGACAAATGTACATTCGTTACAAACTCCCATGGGTCTTTACAAGGTCCTAGAAATTAATTCTGTTTAACTCTTTCATATTTTTAGATAAGAAATTTGAAGTCAAAGGACTGAATGAATTTCCCCTGTTCATTATTTTAATCCAATACCTGTATAGTGTGCCAAGTAGTAAGTGAAAAATAAGAGAATACAAAGTGACACGGGGATCTTAGTTCAGTTACAATGGTCATTCGGAATAGTGGGGCCATTTAAAAGGAGGTATGAATAAAGGAGAGGAAGGGAACCACACAAGTATGCAGAAGACTACTGAACACAGAGAATAGGAAATGCAAATCCCTGAGGCAGGAGGGAAGGCGTTTGTTGGATTGAGATACCGAGCAAAGGTTAAAGTGAGGAAGAAATGGGATCAGAGGGGTAACCAGGGACAGATGATAATGCAAGACTCTGTGCACATGGTAAGGATTTTAGCTTTTATACTGAGTGAGATGGGCAGAAAGGGAAGACTGAGACCAGGAGAATGACATGCTCTGATTTATGAAGACAAAGGATCCTGGTGGCTGATATGTGGCAGAGTCTGGAGGAGGCAGGAGGGAAGCAGGGAGACCAATCAGAACCCAGCACATTAAAGGCAATCTGATCACCCAATGTTCTTTCTGGACACTTTACTTTGCCTGTGAGAACAGCTGTTCTTTGAAAATCACAGCTCTTTGCTATCTTTAAATTTGTTTTCTCTCTCTAATATTTCCTTTCTAGGGCAGGATGAGGTAGTGGGGGAAGGTTGCCCCTTCTTTCTTTCTCTTTATTCTTAGTTGGAAAAGCAAATTTGTCAAGATAGTATAAAAAAACAGCATTTTCCTGATGCTACTGTTATTCTATAAAATGCAGCAAAATTAAAACATTAAGTTAAACAATATCAGAGATAGTTTTTTATTCTCCAGAGTTGTCTTTTATAGGCTTCTAAGTTTCCACTTCTCTCAGTTAAACAAACTAAACCTGCAGTATATGTACATTTATCCATTTATACTTATATTTTATGTACTACTACATGTGTGTATATTATTACAATATAGAGCATTATAAAAATATATATTACAAAGGATTTATAAAAACTGAATATAAATAGAATTGTTAAAATTGTATCCTGAACTCGGACAGATCATGTGGTGCAGCCCTGGAGAGTATGTGCTCCACTTCGGACACTCCACCAAAGTTGTAGAGGCTTAATTCTAAATTATGTGGAAGTTAATAGTCACTGCCATGGAAATTGCAAGGGCCTACTATGACTCTTCCTGGAAGCACAAATTCTGTGCATGATTTTCGAGATTCTGAGGCCATCTCTAGGACAGAGATGAGTAGGACAAGGGTATGAAAAAGACTGAGCAGATGAGATTGTTTAAGAAGAGGAATGAAGACAGAAGAGAAAGGATTCAGAAGCTCATCCAAGGGAGCTCTGTGTGAACTGAAAAGTCACTTGAAAACTACAGAAATATTCAGCTCCACCTTCCATGTTCTATATTTCTAACTAGCTAATCATGACATCGCATTCCACCTGAATTATACTCTAACTCTATACCTTCCTTGATGTAGAGGGCATTGATCAAGTGCATTTTCCCTAGCTAACTCTGTCTCCGTGAATCTTTATATAGTTTATGTTTACATCTGTATCCATCTCACGTCCCTATCTGTAGACATACGTGAATGTCTGCCTATCTATAATCTACCTGTCTGTCATCTAGCTACCTCTTTATATTTGCAGAATCTTTATCAGAGTACTTCTCTTAGCATATAGATGTATCAAGATTTATGCAGCATGCTCTACATACAGCTTCCTGCGAATGGGGAGAAAGCATATTTACCTGCTCAGTTCAAACCATTTACTTGTATTGCCATCTCTTCTGCCTTTATTTTCTGCTACTGATTTGAAAATGAATAAGGACCAGTAATGAATATTTAATTTAAAAAGTGCCCCAAATGTACATGAAAAAAATACAGCATTTCACAATGACCTCAAGAGGCAAAATGATTGAAATTTCTCATTATTACATGCACAAACTAAATACAATTCTGAATACCCTTAAGATTCTGGGTGAATCAGGTAGAAATGATATAATTCTTTAGAGCAAATCATCATAGTCTCTTTATTCCCAATTCATTAAACAGTTTACTCTTGAGTCAATAAGCTTCATCAACACACAGACAGATTGATTTTGCCCTCAAAAGTCTTCCCACCCTAAGGAAATAGGTAAAATCTCATATGAACCCAGTAAATTTGCTAGGCTTCTCATAAGGCTTTTCAGTGTTTGCTACTTCTCATAAATGTGACAGCAGCTATCCCTTCAATTTCAGTTTGTTTTCAATTTCTTCCCCAAGATGATCTCCCTAGTTTTAAATTTATCACAGCAGTAGGTGATAGACAAGGAGGAAGAAACAGTACATATAAAGGTATGTTCTTGAAAGGCATTTTCTCAGGAAGTTCATGGCAATGGTTGCATAGTTAGAATTCCACTTTATCTAAAAAATTATGAATTCTATCAAATCATTAAAATATAGAAAAAATATAATATCCCTGAACCCACCACTCAGCTGTATCAATCATAAAATGATGGCATATTTGCTTATATTTGGTTTACAGAGTTAATCATTACTGATACATTTGAGACCCCAGTATATATAACTCCTCTAAACCATTGTCCTCCCTCCCTCCCCAGCATTAACCACCACTATGTTTTTATGCTTATCATTTTTTCTTGCAAATTTCTATGATTTTTCTCAATCTCCATACATCAGTAAAGAACATATACTAAGGTTTTACAAAAGTGTTATTTGCTATAACATTGCAATATTGTAATATTGCATATTAAAGAATTTTTTATAATGGCAATGCACATTATAAATATTCTGTAACTTGCTTTTTTATTTTTCGTTTTTTTTTTTTTTTTGGTTTGTTTATTTCGGAAAAGGAAATATGCTGTTAAAACATTCTTACACATCCTTCTCTTCTATTTCACTAAAACGCTTTTGTTACTGTTTTTCTCCTCACCATTTCTTTGCTCTCTCTTGCCTTTAAATCTATTGTTAGATAAATGCTGGGCTTCCAGGCTTGATTGTCTACACATCTTACACATTTCCCCCTGATTTCTGTCTTTATGTTGCTTTGCTCTGCATTTTAAATTTCCTCCCCTACGTCTTTTAGTACTGCTATTAATTTGAGGTAGGGGGGAGCGGTGAAATTACTGTCTTTTTGGAAACAACTTTTTCTTGTGCTCTCATAATTCTGTTTTAAAGCAACCTATTCTTGTTTAATAGATGTACTCTTTATTCAAGCCAATCTGAGTATAGAAATTACAGTTTTATTGTTTACTCTCATTCTCAAAGTGACTTTTTTTCTTTTTATTATTAGTTCTGTTTGTTCATCTAGGCATTTCTCTCTTATGCTGTTGATTTTCTTCATGTGTCTAGTGATCCTTGGTTGTCAGTTTATATTTATGAACAAAAGACATGGTCGACTGACATGGGTAACTGGGAATCTTCCCCCACCCCAACATGTCTGTCTTTCAACAGTTGTTCTGTAAATATGGGTAGACAGTTTCAATGGTCAACTTCATCCTAGGTCACAGGATGAGGATCAGCCCTTACCCTCATCCCTAGTGCCACAACTAACCCACCTTTATTCTACTGTGTCTGGGCTCACAACTGAAACCTCCTAAGCCTATTATTATACTTTCTAAGTATCCTATTAAAATTTTTTAGAAGCAGCTCTCTCTTTTTAAACTGGGGGCAAATAAACTCCATATCATGACAGCCACTTGTTATATAATCATAAGGATAGCTTTGTAGAAGTTAATGGAACTGACTAGCTGTTCCCACAGATTATCCTAAATTAAATACCATGAATTCTGCCCAATAGGCCTGCTGTTGAGACAAGATGGCAGAGTGCTCTGATTTGTGACTAGAACACTTCTATTCTCAAATTCAGCCTTTTGGTACACACTGCTTTATGGTCTGCCAGATTCTTTTGCTGATGGGTGTTCCTTTGCTTTAAATAGTTTTATTTCAATGAAATGAAAAGAAAAGCAAAACAAAATAAAATAAGCTAACAAAATCAGAGGGCTTGAGGAGCTTTTTACTGCCGGAAAAATAGCATAAACTGCTTCCAAAATCCTGAGTAACAAATTATTATGCCCATAAAGAGGTTTTACTCTCCAAGCTGCTCAGAATCACCCTCCTGCAGTCAGTCCTATATCCAATAGCCACATGGGCTTACTGGGAGCTAACTTCTATGCTGATAGAATGACTGCATTCCAATATTCCAGGGTTGGAGATTCTGCCAAATTATCTCAGGGAAAGAATGCTTTGGAGGTGATATTGATGAGACAACTGGAGAAGCCAGCTGTGATGTGAGTGGGAAATCCATGCTTCACTATCACCTGGAAGTTTCGACTTTGTTGTCTCTCAGCTGCCCTTCAATTTGGAATGGAGCTTGATGGCACCATTCTGTCTTTGCCAGTTCCCAGAGTACATGAGGGCTTACTTATTTTTCAGCAGTTTTCACATATCCTGCTGCTTAGAGACAGAATAAGTCAGGTCCTAGCTCCTAAAAACATACGATGATACAGGCAGTCTCTGGCCTACGAAAACATTTGTTCCTCAGTGTTATGAATCTTAGATGCCATAGACGCAGGTGTCATCTTTCTATACCCACTCATAAAAGCCCAAGTTAACTCACAATCTAGATGAATTGGAAGTAAAAGGAGCTTTAGTTACAAGCTTAAGTGACAAATTTAGTGTTATTTTGTACATCAAATCCCTCTCAGCCCCAAAGGTGGGAGGACTGCACCAGTCAAGTGAGGAGGGAGGGCGCTAGTAATTTCCTTAGTCACAGAATGACTACATCCTCTGAACTGTGTCACCATTCTCTCCTTTTCAGCCTTAATTTTCTGTCAGATATATTTATCTAAAAATTAAATTTGATTTGCATCTTCCTTGCTTAAAAAATTTCAGGGATTTATAGCTCTGTTTCCTCTGACTGAAATGCTTTTCCCAACAGTTTCAAACTCATTTTTCTCCCAAATCTTACTTTCACTTTCTCTGTGAGGCCATAACTCTTTGGCAAGGTGATCAGTCCCATCTCTTTACTACTTTGGAGACATGAATTTATTATTATTATTATTATTATCATCATCATCATCATCATCATCAAATGTGTATTTATAATTGTTGTGGTTCATTATGATGAATCTGCCTGTCCCCTCCTCAAAAATAGTCACTGTGACTTATGTATCTTTGCATTCCCAGACCCCAGGTGTACAAAATTTTTCTTCAAATTTATGATAAGTCTATAGTGTTTTGGTATTCCTCTACAAATGTGCTGAGGAAAAAAGTGTTTTATGGCTAACAATTAGAAAATATTATGCTTTTCTTTTCTACAGAATTTTCAGTATCATTTACAAGGTGCTATGAATGGAAGTTTCTAGACTGAGATATAAATTCCCTTCACAAATTACAACTTTTTCTGTATCTATTTACATACTCTGAAATAGTGCTCTGTAAACTATGTCTAGAAACTATGAATCTACAGCATAATTTTAGCTAGAAAAGAGCCTTAGCATTTTATACGTTGCTTTATATCTTGTTTTAAAACAAACAAACTTTTAAAACATCATGTCTTCATTGATTTTATGTAATAGAAATTCTACGTTCTGTCAGAAAGCTTTTTTTTCCACCTGAAATGACTGTTAGATCTGCTTCTACTCTTTTCCCTCAGTTTGCCAGGAAGTTGCTACACAATTCAACTGTAAAAAGGTTTGTTTTGACAAATTAATTAAAGGATTAATTATGGACACCCATTCCATAACTTCTGAGTGCCAATACAACTAGAAAAAGATTGACTTTTATTCAGTTCAAGGTATACTCATGGATGCTAGGGGATATATTTGGTACAATAATGATATCTGATTTTCTCATGCACTCAGGAAATAGCTTTAAAAACTGTTTTATATATGTATATGTAGATGTATAGATATAATACCTAGGTATGTATCATAAATATATTTTTTCCTCCTCCTTTTTTCCCTTCCGTTTTGAGAACTGATTTCCTCAGTGTATTTTTTCCTAAAAAGTTATTCACTTTTTTAAAGTTACACCTGACTCTAGTGACAGAATGTCTGCCTGATTTGATCCACAGGGCACCAGAATTTGGAGATTACTTTCCTCAGCATACAGGTGCCTCTCTGGATAAATGCAGATTCTCCCAAATCTGATATGTTTTTAGTCTCCTCAGTGTCTAAGCAGCCAGGATGATGCAAAGTACCAAAAGAACCATAGTTTGTAGCCTCACACAGACACTTTTCTAAATGACAACTCCAATAGCTCACTATGACCCTGTATAAAACACACCAACCAAACAAGCCAACACCTCTTTTTATCAGTTGAAGCCAAATAAATCATTCAGCATTGTTCAGATCACAGGCACATTCATTGAATTCTGCATAATCTATGTGGAAAGCAAATAAAATCCTGTAAAGCAAACAGACTTGAGGTTATAGGGTGTCTTTAAAGCACCTATTTAATTATTTGAACCTAAATCTTGAAAATTTGGATAAATAAGTTAATGCTGTATCCTAGTTATCCAGGTCTTGAAGACTAAGAAGAAATATATCCTACACTGGAGCCACTCAGAGTTTCTCTCCATTCTCTAGTACCTATTGTCTCTAAAATTTTGGTATTCATTCATAGGCTGCCTTACATTGAGTTGAAGAACTCAGCCTCTTCACATTTTTGAAAATTATATTCCATTCTGATATCACACCATGCATAGAAGATATTCAATAAATGCTTTTGAAATAAACACTAGTACAAAACTACATGGTTATGCGCAACTTTATGCACAGAAAGGAACAAGAACTTTCCCAGACCGTAGCAGATATCCCAAGGCAGGGCTAATTTGCCAACTCAGTTCCAGAGCTGAGATGCTAATTTTTCTGCTGAGTGCAAAATGAGGAAGAGGACTGTAGAGCCAGGAACTATGCAGAATCAAACTCTTCCACTACAGAATTTTGTATCTCCCAAGACAAGCTAGAGATTATTTTATAATCTTTAAAAATTATGCACAGGAAGATGATTTATTTTCCAGTGGTGAATTAATTATCAAAGTAGATGGCAATCCTTTTGTTGATTCTGTTTATATTCAGTCTTAGAGCATGCAGTTCAGTCATTTGGGCAAAAAGAGTTAATTACTGTATCAGCCTAAGGTCACATGACCCAGAGTTGCCATAATTTTTATAAGAGCACTTCAGTGTAGACTGTGGTTTAGAATTCGTCTGAGAAGAGATACCATACCCTGCCAGCAGCCAGCGTGCATAGAAAGTAAAGAGAGAATTATGAATATTGTGGCAGGTTGAAGGCAAAAGTTAATGGTCTTATGCCCTTAAATCTGTATCAAAGTATGGCAGCATCATTTCATTATTTGTTCTTTTGAATTATCAAAAGAGCAAAGAAACCCACATTCAAATGTGTGGTTACAAAACACCTCAATGTCCAACTCAAGCTGTACTCAGATTATTTAATCTTTCTTATTCTCTCTCTTTCCTAGCAGGAGATATATAAAGAAACCTCAGCAACTGTCCACTGGTCTTCAAAGAGAAATGGATGTGGATAGAATGACTTCAGTGAAACCAGGCAGAAGTAATTAGAGGGCTGTCTCCTTTCCACATTTAAGGGGACATATATTGCTTGTAACATCCTAAATTCAAAGAACAAAACTACACCGGTCATTCTTTACCTAACGTAGCAATTGTTAACTTTGTAATCAAGTGAAATTCACTTTGTTTGCTATACTTGCATTAAGAATTCTAACAGTACCTTATTAAACAGTGGCCATTTCTCCATTAAAAGCTAACATTTCCACATGTAGAAATAGTGCTGCACCATGGCCTGAAAGTAATTGTTGACACACAAAATTATCATGGCTTTCTTATCAATGGAATAAATGCCAGTTAGTTTTGAATGACCTCACGTTAGCTCTCTTCAAAGAAATTTCCATAAAGACCATTTGATTTAGGCACCTACTGGAATTAAAATATCTCAGGGGAAAGCCATTTTGAGGAAGATTTTATGAGTAATATACAATTCCAAAGGTAAACCCTGATTCAGGCATGTTCATTTTCTCCATACATAATCCACTGAAGCAAAGACTGTGGGGAAGGTACAGAAAAAAGAGCATATTGGTTCCAGTATAAAATCATGATTTCACACGTTTAATTGGACAGTTGATGTTGAAAAGCAATCTCAATATTTATCTTTATGCCATCCACTTTTCCCATTAATTACCTCATTTTCCTTTATCCAATTTCTGCAAAATTTTCAATTTTCGTCCAGTGTCCAGTTTTTCCACTTCTTGGCATCTACATCCTTTTTACCCTTTTCTCTCTTTTCCAGTAAGGAAGTTCCCTAGCCTTTTTATTCAAGGTCAGTCTTATGCTGGGATCCTAATGTCTCCAGAAGTCTTCACAAAAAGCTTGTTATAAATCAGTCCTATTCTTTTTTTTTTTTTTTAAAAATCAGTCCTATTCTTAAGTGCAAACTATCTCCGTCTGAATTGAATCCATTTTAGAAAAGAATTTTTTAAAATGTCCTTTAATTAATACCCCACCTCTCTATCTGTGAGTCAATAATACCTATGTTTTAATTGATTTTTTCTCATAGAAGAATTTTCTTGGAGTGGGCTATATATAACCTATGTATGTGTGTGTGTGTGTGTGTGTGTATTTCTATGCAATAAAATATGAAGTGAAATATATGGTGTGTGCTCTGATATCACATTTCGATCCTCCATATGTATCCATGGCTTAGAGAACTGCTTCTGTCCTTGGCTTGATGTTCTGTTTGTCTCTTTTTAAGTGCCCTGTATCATTCTTCTCCCACCAGAGTTATCTTGCCAGAATACTCACTTCTTGCTACAGGACTCTTATTATTGATTAATTCATCCAACAAACATTTATTAAACCTCTCTATACTAAGCGTGACCTTGCTCTAAGTACAGCAGATAACAGAAGTGATCCAGAGGGCTTCAAAGGGCTTACAATCTCATGGAAGAGGCTACTAACAAACAAGAAAATAATTATGTAACGTCACTTTATGCAGTTTGTAGTTTTTTCTTATTAACCACAAATGTTTACATAGGGCTATAGTTCTGAAATTTGAACCTGAGACTTCTGTGTTCTCTGATTGCTGGGATGATGATGGTAGAAAGAATCTCTTTCTGCTTAGAAATTAAACAAAAACCAGATCTTTAACTGCATAAAACCATGGCAGGTAACACCATTAAACTTCCCTCAGCCACAGTGGCCTAGAATAATACTGATAAACAGCATAAATCACAACTTTAAAAAGGTTACATTTATAACAGTGTCAACTGAAATAAACGTGCAGCCTAAAAGTTAAAAGAGTTATGTTTTATTTGGTGGGAGGCCTCGAGCCGGGATGACAGCCTCTCAGATGGCTCTGAGGGACTGCTCCGAAGAGGTAGGGGAGGAGCTAGGATATATAGGAGCTTTACAACAAAGACCAGGTAGTTGGAACAATAAAAGATTGCTTGTTATCTAAAGAAAACCAGGCATCTCAAGTTCAAGAATTTAGTGCTTTTCTATGTATGGGAGGAAGCAAACATTTGGGCTCACCAAATTCATTCCTTTGACAAGCACCTGGCTATCTAGGGCCAGCATCCTGTCCTTTCTTATTGTGAGTCCGCTCAGTGTGCACCATTGTGAGTGGCTGCAGAGGCTGGGCTGAAGGCCTGTCCTCACTGGGGGGTGGCGGTAGCCACTGATGACTTGGTGTCAGCATTCTTTGTTTACAATATGGTTGCAATATTTTCACTCACAACAGAATAACAGAATAAAAGAAACAAATGAGTGTTTTTCAACAGGACAGTCTAGCCTGACCTCCCCGAAGACACTGAAGTAAATGACCCTAAGAAATGAAAAAGATCGTAACATCTCTTGGCCTGTACAATATTCCCCTGTGTGGGAGCCCATGATTGGGTTAACCAATTGTAACAGACCCCAGCCGCTTGTCTCCTTAAAGAACAAACGTGCTTAGTAACTGCCTTGCAAGCAGGCGCCTGCGCACCTGCACTCTTGTCTCCTTGATGTAAAAAGCAGAGACAATGCCTTGCTTGCATAGTTGAGGTTTTAGATAGCACTCTGCTCGTTGCAAAGCAACTGACCCAGGCCCTCGGCTATAAACGCTGGGCGTGCCTGCTGTTAGATAGTCTTCTATCCCCAAAGCAAGGACCTGGCTGGTCTGGTGGTCTGCTTTAGCATATCTATAAGAATGTATCTTGTTCCCCTCTTCCCATGACTTCTTTAAAGATAAACAAAGCCTTTGTACTCATTGTGATTTCTACAATCTCAATCCCACCCTGTCTTTCCCTAAATTCCTGCATTCCATCAAACAATTGTTAGTGATTTTTCCTTTGATTGTACACAATAAATGTGGGAGCATTTGAGAGGCTCCTGGAGTTGGCTCCCGACTCCCTCTCGCTCTCTTGACTTTTTTCCACAGAGTCTCGAGTAATTCATTCCGTCTTGGTGGAACTTCTGCCGGCCAGAACCCACACTTCTGTCTAAGCAAATTTCCTTCTGTCCTAGGGGTGGGGGGTGTGTTAACTGCTTGTCTCCCTTTGATATGAAAATATTGGTTACAATAGTTTGTAGTTTTGATAAGAAGGTGGTTGCCTTCACTTTTCACCTCTAATGAGTCTTTAAGAGAGAGATTAAAAGAATAAAACAGTAAGGTCTATTATAAGTTCTAAACTTTATCCTATTTTCCATCACTAAAGGAGTTCTGGGTTTAAAGATGAGGCTGTTAGCCACCGGACATTCTGAATCCTTAATGATGAGTAACTCAGACTACTGACGTCTGGGTTTAGTATTAGGAATTAACCATAGAAGTGGGAAAAATACAAAAAAAACTTAGTTTTTTTTTTTACTTTTATTGATTATTCAACCTAGTTTTGCTTATTAAAATCAGAAATACAAAAGCAGATGTGAGCTCATTTCATATTGTTACGGAAATGACAGGCCAGCCAAGAAACAAGTACCACTCGGAGGGTTGGAGTACTCAGATTTATTACGCCGGCGGGCTCAGAGGGGCTTCTGCTCCGAAGCTCTGAGCACCTCCAAGACGTGCACATGAGGTTTTATAGGGTTAATTACAAGTATGGGGCTATTAGCCAATAAGGTTTAAACAACAAAAAGCAAGAAATCAGTACACTGGAGCTTATCAATTTGGAACAGATCACGTTACTGACACTTGTTGAGCTTGGATTTACGAGTTAGCTTGTTAGCCCAGTAAACTGACACTAAACTTCAGATTTACAAGTTAGCCCGGCAGAACTTATATCAGTAAACCGACACTTATCACACTTAGATTTGTGACTTAGCTCGTTAGCCCAATAAACTGCACTAAACTTTAGATTTACGAGTTAGCCCAGCAGAACTCAGATCAGTAATCCGACACTTGTTACATTTAGATTTGTGACTTAGCTTATTAGCCCAGCTGGGCTTTTCCTTCACAATATAAAGATAACAGCATGTCCCATATGCAACTCAGCTTTCTAAAGTTTTACTGAAGGTATTGATCTCAAAAAGTTATATGAACTTAGTAAACATATAGACAGCATTTCAAAAAAAGAGCTAGAGTTTTTCTTGGTGCTTTAGTCAATTCAGAAAAAAAGAGGAGGAAGTTGGCCTTGCGATGGGGAAGCCATGAACCCCGGATACCTAGTAAAATTGTTCACAATCTCTGGCCCCAAAACTAAAAGGTTGAGAATTTCAGAACATATGATAATAATATAATGTATTTCCATATATCCAAAAATAGTTCCATTGCAGTGACTATTTCTTTTGTTTGAAAATACGACTTCATTAATTCTAATGATTTCTAAAATTATATTCACTGGCAAATATAGCATTTGAATTGCCTGGATTCAAAGGGAGGAAAAAAGTTCTCAAATTTGTTCCTGACATAAAAGCTATCAAAATATTCATAGAATGTTTATGAATGTTATGGCCTCAAGCTCTTCTACTTGGTGCAATTGCTAAATCAGAATGTTAGAGCAGGCAGACAGCTAGATATGAGCAGAGAAAGGGGGACACAGACCAAATGTCAGGAATTGGGCAGAAAGGAGGGGCACAAGCCAAATGCAGGAAAACATACATTATGTAAGCACCAGGGGTCCCTGGGCAGAGAAAGAAAAGCAGGAACCTTTGGGCTGATGAGGGGCCACCACACCTTTTGGCCTGGAGACCAGCAAAGAAAGGTGAGAAAAGGCAGGAATTTCCAGTATCCGAATGGAACCTTTTGCTCATTATGCCCTCATTTCATTAAAATTAGCCTTGCAGATCAGAAGTAACCATCATGCACCGACGCCATGACACTTCTGATCCAGACTAAATAAGGACAAAAACCCCTCCTCCCTTTGGGAAGGTGGAGTTGGGATTATAATCAGGGAATACGACCCCAAGCTCTTCCCTCCCCAGTGAATATTCCCCCCATTCATTTTTACACCCTATGTAACTAATGTGCCAAAGAAACTCAGGGCAGCCGCTCACCTGAGCCTGCCCACTCTCCCCTTGAGAGTGTACTACCCATCCTTTAATAAATCCTCACTTTACTTTTTTTAACCACTACTTCTTGTCTCTGAATTCTTTCTGGGATGGGACAAGAACCTAGAACACCAGTTGTATATACTGGCAACAAGAATTTTGGCTAAATATGTGAAAGCACTGAACTGTATCTGAGTTTCACGCTCTGATGTTTGCATTTCTTTACATTACAAAAAAGCTTTAAGAAAAGGACGGGATTAATAAAGTCAGTTATGTTTAAATTAAATATGATTTATAGCTCTGTAATATGTATATCCATGTTTTCTACTTTTGAAAGAAAGAGCAAGTTTAAAAATTGCATCTTACTCACATGAAACAATTTTATAGCTGAATTAGTAATTTCCTGCCTCTAAATGCATATAAGCTATTATGTCCAAGATGTTTTCTTCCTGGAGTTCCAAAGCAATATTTTGCACATTCCCTGGAAATTTAAGTTGAGGATAACACATTAGAGCTTCATTTAGGCAGCAAATGGTCAGAATAGTTCCAATCAGAACTAATAACTCTTGAATTTAAAATGTTCCCAAGATGTTGTTGTGGTGGTGGTTGTTATTTTAAACTCAGGCTGAATCTTTATGTCCGTCACTACATAAATGGACACATTTTTTCTGTACCAGGTGTTAGGACAGATGAAAGAGAAAAAGAAGTGAGAGACGGTAAAAAATAGCTAAGGGATTAAAAAAACAAATGGATATCTCTTTTTCCTTTTCAAAATGTGTGAATATAGACACACATACACACTCGTACAAATACATCCATCTACACACTCATACACACACATCACATACACACTGATTTATTCTGTGTCCTTCTAATGAAATGATATTTGCAGTATGGCAGGGTGGATGAGCAATAAAACATGACTTAGAGCATATACTCCTATTTTCTCTCTTGAACTTATCTTCTCAGTGCTCTGTGCATCCTTATCTGACTCATGTTTTCTGCTCCACTATGCAAACCCCTCAATTTATTGGGAAGAAATTCCTTTACAACCTTGAATTGGCTGGACATTCTCTCTACCCACTGTTCCCATAACAGAAATCTCTTAAATTGTGACAGAGTGGCTGTCAATAATATCAAGTACAATTTCCTATCAGCCAGATATGTAAATTGGAAGAGAAAAGATGTTATTTCACACTATTTAAACCCACCCTTGCTAAGTGATACCGCAATATAGTACAAAGTCATACCATGTATAAAAGCTTCAATTTTTGGAGGATGACCTGTGTCAGGTACTTGATTATTACTCACCACTTCTCTGTTGGAAAAATGTTATTATTCACATTTTACAAAGAAGGAAACTGAAACATAGAAGGTTAATTACTTGATCCTGATTCTGACCCAGACGCTAACCCTGATGCCTGGGTAAGGAGATCCATCTTGGAGCTGAGTTTTGAATTGAGTCTTACTCTTCAACCCTTACCTTTCCCATACTGCATACCCTAAATTTTTTGACACATTAGTCACTAGCTTTTAACTGTGTCAGGCACATTTACGAGGAGAATAACATTTAGAGAATAAGATATAGAAATCCTAATACAGAACATTTTGACTCTGTAAAATAGACACAGCATAAGGTATAACTGAAATGTCTGGTCCCACTGAGATTGAGACAGGAAGGGGGCAGGGCACAGCCATTCAAGGAGTGCTACAGCAATTAACATCAAAATGGTGAAAGATTCAACCCCAGGAGGCTTGAGGCTCAAGATGATGGGAGATTTAACTTCTAGTAGAACTTGAGCTTCGTTATATGCCTACTGTAATATATTAGCATGGTGAATAACTTGCTTGCAGGTGACACGACAGTCCCCAGGCTAGCCACAAAAGGTCAAAGAGTGGGAAATGGCCAACTTCCTGGGAATCCCAGCCCCTTCCCCAGGTTAGTTAGAAGGTCCTTCCACTTATTTGCATATTACAATGGGCAACACTGCCCCTCACAGCCTGTCTCTCTCTCTCTCTCTCTCTCTCTCTCTGTTCAAAGACGGTCAGCACTCTGTCTATGGAGTGTGTACCTAATTTTACTCTATTCTGAGCACCAAACCCCCACACTTCGTGGCCTTTCTCTTGCCTTTCAGTGTATCTCTCTAAATAAATCTACCTTTACTCAACTGTGGCTCGCTCTTGAATTCTTTCCTGCCCTTAGTCAAGGACCCCACTTGGCAGGGCACATCCCAGGGGCTCAAATGAAGCCTGGGACACAGCCCTCCTCACGCCCCACATCTGTTTTTCCTGCATCAAGATGAGTTGTAATAATAACTGAAGTATTAAACTAGAGGCACTGCAAACTTTTTCTCTATCTCCCAGTCACCATATCATTCATACTTTCTCATAATCAGGGAATAAGAAGTTTTAATTAATTGACTGGGGACTAACACTAAATGCTCTGATTCCAACAATGTGTCAGGAATCATAAAATGCCATTTTTCTTGACAGCCCACTTATTTTATTTATGTTGAAGGTCACCAGAGTTTTGTTTTTCCCATAAATGTTTTATTACAAGAAAAACCTCCAATGACACTTAGCATCCTAGATTTAAATTTTGAAATAAACTTGCCACCAGAGCAATGGCACAATGACAGCTTCACTGACTGAAAATGCCTTCATATCTAAGTTAAATCCATTTTGTAAGTCCACAAATTATTGACCAGGATTTTTTTAAGCTTGAAAATACATACTAAATTTGTTGGTTCCATAAATTCACACTTTTGCCTAAGGTTTCTGGCCCTAAAGCCAAGGGAAAAGAGGTTATTTTATTAAAACTCAACCACAGTAAGTCAGTGGAGCTTGGATCCATTCACTGTATCATATTTTTAAATTTTATTCTCATTATTAAAAAATGGCAACGGAGGCACTAATGCTTGGGGGAATGGGTGGGATAAGGAGATACAAAAGCAATTTATATAAATATGTATCTTCTCTGAAATAGAAGGAAATAAAGGGCCCAATGTTTAGTTTGTTTTATAGAAATAAGTAAAGGAAGTAATCGGGATTTTTCTCACACTATTTCTATCATTATGTATTCTTACATTTAGCCCCATTTAATCATGCTTACCACACATAAGATATTCTACATATATTAATAATAAATGTACAACAACCCTATAAATAGGTTTTATTATCTCTATTTTACAGATTAGAAAATCAGAAGTGATTATACTAGTTATCCAAGTTCATTCTGCTAATGAGTGTTGGACTTGGTATTAAAACCTTTAAATGATTTGTGTTATCTTCACTATACAATAGAACACAAAGGGACATAGGGATCTTTGAGGGAAATGGGTATGCTATCTCGATTGTTGTGAAAATTCCACGTGTATATACAAAGTTCAAAATCATCCATTTGTTTACTTTAAATAGGTGCAGTTTATTGCGTGTAAATTATACCTCAATAAAATTTTTTAAATTTCAAAAGCACGTATTTTATGAAAGGATGAAGAAGCTGAAAATTGGCAAAAACAAAAGAGACCATCACGCCATTAAAAAGACAAAAGTAACAGGCTAAGTTATGTCGGAAGATAGGAATCCGGATCCTTGTTGATAGTATTCAGCTGATCTTAACACCACATTTTTGTAGTGGAGGAAAAATAAATGAGGATGACTAATTATTTATGCAACTGTTAGATGGTTTTTCTGTTCTATGCAGCTGGATGTAATCCTGACTGATAAAATGTTAAGGTATAATGGATGGAGCTCTGCTTAGAAATGACAAGATAGAATCAATTTGTTTCAGAAATATGGGCTGATAAACAAAAACAAATTGGAAAAATAAATACAGCAGAGCAGCACAAAGTAAAGATAAATGATACCAGGGACCAAAGAGGATTAATAGTTATATTTTGAAATAGTTCAGTCCCCTGAAAATTCTAGGTATTTGGGTTCAGCAAGTGATGAATGGGAGGCAAAGAGCTAGAACTGAAAAAAGTTATAACCAGGCAAGATATAGAAGAGTAGGGATGGCAGAGAATAGGAACTGCACTCAGATAGGCCCCAGAAACTGGTCATCAGGGAAAAGTAGGAATGCTGTATAAGAATCCTGGTGACCTTAAGAGCATCAACCATTCTTAAGATGGTTAACCCAAATTAAGGACATGAACAGAGTGCAAGATTTGGAAAAGATCTGGTACGAAGCAACTGCCAGAAGACTGAGTCTAGATAAGTATTAGGAACTGGAAATAACAATTAAGACCAGAGATACTTGTATCAAGGGAAACAACATAAGATAACCAAACCAGGAAAGTGTTATTTTTAAAGCAGAATACATCCAAAATCTTTATTAATTTTGAATAACAGCTAAACGAGATAGTATATGTATATATAAAAGCAAACAAATTGCATAACACAGATCCTGATAGTATAGAGCATGAAAAAAAAAATGAATTACCTAGTTGTTTTTTACAATTTGTACAATAGTTTTTTTCCACAATCCTTTATAAACATTGCCTTTTATATAGGAATAGTAACTTAAATCAATGCAGACTCATAAAAGTTGCCAATCCCTCTCCTTTAAAGTAGAATCTAATAAATTTATTAATTACATGTAATAATTTCCATTCTTCACTTTACCTTAATCTGTGCAAATTTAGCAAAAATAAATTGAGGCTGATGTTTTGTCCATTCTCTTAAATATGGTATAACTGAATCCACAGGAAATTAATCTAGGTCAAAGATAAAGTAACCTATCACAGCTATTCAAGTTACAGCTGTAACTATAATTATCTGGATATATTGGAGAAACTATCTTATCCAATGGGATCAAAGTTCATCAGTTGTTCATTTTTAAAAAGACAATTTAAGAATCATAAAACAAAATCTGCTGTATTGTGGAGTTATTTTTCAATCAGTAAGTAACTTCAGTGCTTCTTTAAGATTTTGAGTAGCAGGTTGATAAATGGATACCCCTCCTCTAAGGTTCAGTACTGTTTTTTTGGATTAAAATTTCCAATTTTCAAACCAGTTAATAAATGTTGTGCTAATAACATTTTGATGTAGGGTCAACATCTTTTGTTTAAACAGGGACCTGCTAGCTGAAGTAATCTATTGCCTTTCTTCACTATATGTACCTATAATGGACTATCTATAATTGATTTCAAGTTTTGCTCTCTTTAAAGTGAAATGAAGACCTAGCCTAAAACCACCAAAAAGCAATCTAACTGCAGATGCTTTTTTAGAGTTTAATGATTTTTCCACCCACACCTAACTTAATAGTGTTTTTAAAGCAACTCATCTTCACCAAGTTTTTCCAAACTATTCAACAAAGCTTTCAAAGAAATAGTTTTTATTTATTTACTTTTTTATATAATCTTTCTTTAAATTATATAATTGCATAAGTACAACCAACAAAAATTGCTTTTGGCAAAAAAACAAAACAAACAAACAAAAAACCTAGTCCCTAACCCTAGTGAACATTGAATATGTCTTTGGGGTCATGCAGAAATATTAAACATTCTTCCTGGATTTGAAGAATTTTCCACATTCTGAGTTAGGCTTCCCTGAAACAGAAGCTAGAATTTTTCTTGGTCAAGTTCCCTTATAGTTAAGATGTGGGCACCTTAGAAAGGAGGTAAAATTACTTATATTCTCTTTCTGTGGAGAAACAGTGGCTACAAGCATTGATTTTCTGATGGGATTGGTGGTGAAGATTTCCAACAGCAGTAACAGAGATTCTGATATGAGGCTGCCAGTTGCAAACACTGACTGTCAAGAGCTCCACTGTGCCAGACTGCATTGCCTCCAAGCAATTCCCCTTCTAGACTCTAGGAACTGGTGCACTGTTTCAGTCATTCCCCTCCTCATGAAACAAGTAATCCGTAGCACAGAAAGGAAGTAACCAGCTAAAGAACATGCTTCTATAATATATTGTGGCAACTCAAGACCCCGGCATTTCCTGGCCAAAGGGCCTTTTTGTTGGCATTTTTCATGTTTCCTGCTGGGTCAGTCCTCCTGAAGGCTAACTGTAGCATACCTGTGTATCTCTAGGCCACAAGAGGCTTCCTGCAGACTGGTCTGTCCACACAAATGTTCATGAAGTCCCTCCTGGGTGAGAAGGAATCAAGTGCGTGAAGAGAATGGAGGTCATGGCCAGAGTTCTACTCCTTATTCTCCAGCTCCTCAAATGTTGGGGCAATCATGCTCCTAAGGCCATGATTCTGGCCTTTCTGGAATTTCTGTTGGTTATTTCGTATTTCAGGTAAGCAGTTTTTTTGCTTAACCTACCTCAAGGATGCTCTATTATAGAAAACTAACAACTCTGACTGACACACTAGATAAGCACATGAGCAAACAGTGAAGGGTAGAAGGCTGCAGGTTTACTGGCGGGCAAACACCTTGTTCAGTGTGTCAGAAACATCAGTCAGTTTTGTTTTCAAGGGGAAAGAGAGACAAGATGAATGTGATGGTTGGTTAAGAGAGCTTCTAATCTTTTTCTGGTTATAATATATTTGGGCTTCAATTATTTGAATTCATGTCCAGGGTTGACCTGGAGAGCTAAAAGGACATGCTCTGGTAATTATATAGGCAGATTTGTGTAATGAGAGGAGAAATTATCAGATTAAAACGCAAAATGATAACATTCTTTGTTATTCTGTTTAGGAGGCTCCAAAACCACTATAAATTATATAGCAAAAACTAGTATCCCAGAGTTTTGTTTTTTTTTTCCTGAAACACTGATTCATTATAATAGCCATGGGGTTTATATATTTGGAAAATAACAAGTGCAAAATAAATATTCACAATAGAAATAAAGTAGCTATTATATTTAATTTTGTAAACTTATAATTAATAAGTGTTACCCTTTAGATTTTCTAAAAGGTCAAACCAATATCAAGGAAAGATAGTCTTTAGATGTCACTTTAGGCACTCCAATATTTTCTTATTTCCTAACCATGGCTGGTGTAAGATATTTTCTCTTTCTGCTAATCAAGCAATCACATGAAGTTTTCTTTTCTTTTTTTTTCTTGAAGGTGGTTTGTCCTGGTAGGAGTATAAAAATTTTCAGTAATTAAATTAATAAGGATCTATTTTAAGATTTTATTTCAATTAAAGACTATATGTGGCAAATAATAAACTACTTATACCTGATAAATTTGTAATTTTTCTGATATAATTTATCAATTATTATTTAACTACAAAATATTTCTCTATTATAAACATTACTACTGAATTATAGCTAACTACTGAGAAGGAGGTGAATCAGAATTCAACATTAGTCAAAACCTAACCCAAAATTCTTCGAGCAAAAACTTTTTTATTTGACATATCTAAAATTGGCAAAAATTCAAACTATTTGATACTTTTAAAAGATATTAGCCTCCACAGGAAAAAAAAAATGCTTTGAGATTAATTTCACACTGATAAAGTTTGAAATAGCATGGTATGAACAGGAAATTGATTTAACTGTGATGAGTTTCCACTAGATCTATTCTGTCCAAATTTCCAATAATATACTTTAGTATCAGTAACAATTTAATGAATAAAAGTAAATCTATTCAGAGCAGAGATATGTTTCCACTGAGACATTATATGTTCAGGCCTGTAAATCAGCTTCCTATAGCAGATGCTGTTTTCTAACTCGGGCACGTAACTATAATTATTTTTATGTCTAAATTACTCTCAGGTTGAACATAAATAAGACATCCTGTTACTTAGTTTTTCAGAAAGCGATAGAGATGGCAAAATAGTCAAGCGTTCAGCATTGTACATATTTTCCACAATGGAAAACACTGACCTCCAAATACAGCATGGATGGCACTTTTGCTTTTCACTGTTCAGTTTTTGCTGTTCACCAACTTAACCATAGTTCTTAATTATCTATTTTAACACCAACTTAGGACAAATAATAAAAAATGCTATCATTAACTTCAGGTAATATGAACCCAGTTTATAACTTTACACAGGAAAATAATGGAAACGCAATACATGTGCTACCTCCCAGTGGTTACTGATAGGAACTACTCTATTAATTGCAAAATAGAGGTTGAAGCCAGTAAGTCTTATTTTGTACTCCTGAAAATAGCTATTCAAAGGTGAACATTTTAGAAATTACTATGACAAAATGCAGTTGATATAATAAAGTTTGGGGAGGGGGTTGAGATAGTGGGACCAGAAATACGTATTGAATTAAACTGACTTATATCCCTCGATACAGAGTAATTTAAATACATTGTAATAAATGCTTTTAGCTTTAATATAGCATTAAGATTTTATTAATCATTAACTGATTAAGTCATTTCCCAAGGCCCAAATACATTTTTTTTATAATAGAGAATACTATAAAGTGGATTTTGCCAGAAAAAAAAAGAAGGAAAAGAAAAGATAAATCGGACAAGTTGAGGGACTTAAAGGGAGTAAAGAAAGTAGAAATATACTGGAAATTCCCCTGATGATTCATTGGAAGAAGAAAAAAATATATATATATATATGTTCTCCCTTCTTCAAGACTTTTATCTGCCTTTATATATTATACAATGAATTCTTAGAAAAAAAAGGCTTCTTTTTCAGCATTATAAAGATATTAGCTTCTATGAATAAACATTAATGCATAAAATTATTATCAGAGTCCATAACCCAGACAAGATTTGTAACTATGGACAAGGAAGAGGGTGACTAGAAATATATACACACACACACACACACACACACACACACCATTAACCAGAGTATGAAGCAAAAGACTAAGCCCACAACAAAGCAGTCCCCCTTGGGAATACAGAGATTCTCAAGTCCCAGCCCAGACTGCAGACATGGCCTCCCAAGAAAGAGTACCATGATCTCTTGAGGGAATTAGGGTTCTCCAGCCCCATGGGGCAAACATCACAAAAGAGTGAGAATACTTTATCAAACTGAGTTCCAAATTGAAAATATGCCCAAGATTATTAAGAGAAGTCTTCAGGCCAAATTCCCAAGTTGAGTAACTCGTTTAGAAAAGAATTTTACATCTGCCTAAAACCCTCTCTGTTACATTGGAACAGATTTCTCCATGTCATCCTATTTTTGTTTGACTCTAAATTTACTCTTCTGATTTGAACTATCTGTTTACCAGTCATCTGTCCTGACTCATAGGATAGCAATTTCTCTATCCCTCCTAAGGGTTTAGTTGAAACTTTCAAATCTGCCCTCTACTAACTCTTAAACTAGTTGCTTGCTCTGACCTATTGCTATCATATTTTGACCCCTGTATAAACAGTTTCTCAAATTTTCTTAAAGAGAAGAATCATGGGGGCTGCTTGTTTTATAACGTAGTTTCTGGATGGCTACCACCCCTCCCTCTGGAAATTTCCAAGCCAATTAAGTCTGAGAAGAAGCCCAGAAGTTGTGATTTTAATAAGTACTTAACATAGTTCTTTTATCAGAATTGGATAAATATTTATCCATCAATGACCTATCTGGATCTTACTATATTCTAGCAGCTTAATAATCCAATAATAGTTTCTACATTAATGCAATATTAAAGTTACTCTCCAACCCCACACACAAACAAAATAAGCAAACAAACAAACAAAAAACCTGAGACCAACACTATAAAGGGTGAAATTTGTATTGAATTCTAGGAAATAAGAGTGCCTTTGAACACCAGCAGTTATCCTATAGATGTGCCTCAGTGTTTCTGACATCTATCACATAACCTATCAAGTAGTCAGCTCTTAATGCTGGCTTCATTGGCAGATTCAGAACCTTTCTCTCTCTCTCTTTTTTCTTTTTTTTTTTTGAGAAGCTTAGATATTCCCTGGCAGAAGAATATCCTGAGAATTTTCTTGTTCAAACAGCCACTAGCTCTGTATGAAATTCTATTTACTTATTCAAACTGATTACAGCCTGAATTCCTACTGTACAACTGTTTTTTTTTTAGATGGGCTTCATAGCTCTTTGTTCGCTTATTTTTAACTTGGTCCCTCCCCCTTTCTCTTTTTCCAGCACTCTAAACTTGATTAGTTGTCTGACAGAACATATCTTATTCTTCTCTAGCTTAGTAGCCCTCACTGGAGTAGTCCACATAATCTACAAAAATTGTTATTTCTCCACTGTATAGATGAATTCCAAGTCTTGGCTCACATCAACTTTCCCAATTTGATTGCTGTCAACATTCTGGTTTACCATCAAACAATCCATCATGAATAATCATGACTTTGCCTTCCACTCCCTGCTTCCTGAGAAAAATGCTCTTCAGATAGAGAACGAGTTTTGGAAATTCAAAGGAAGCTTGGATTGCCTCTACCCAAATAATTGCCCTCTTAAATGACAGGCTTTTCCATGAAACCTTATGTAGCTCCATAACTTGTACCACTAAACCCCACGTGGGACACAGCCTATCTAAAGCCCTCAGTCAACACTGTTCCATCTATAAAGGATGAACACAGCATCTGAACCTTCCGTGATTCAAACTGAAGACACAGGGTCTCCAACAATATTTGTTAAATAACCAAAAGAATGCCAAAGTCTTTTATGAGCCAATGGTCGACTAATGCATACATGAGGCCAGAACACGATAGGAGTGACCTTCTAGGCCAAGACGAACATCCCTAAAACAAACAAAAAGATCTCTACACTCAAGTTTCTTGTTGACTAAATAAATAAGGGGAGTTGCTACAATGAAATTTTAAAACACTGAAATGAGGTACAAACTTTAATACTAAGAATTGGAGGTTATAACACTAAAAGATTGGTACTGGTAAGATCATGAAGTAAACCAAATGCCAGATATAAAACTTCATTTTCTTCCCTGTAAGTAGCAGGGAATCTGTAGAAAAAAATTTTTTTTAGGCAATTGAACACATGATGATAATTGTATTTTATACAGATTTCTCCATCAAAATTCTGGAAAATTGATGGTAGTGATAGAAAAAGGCAGGAAGACCAGTTCTGAAACCACTTTACTAGTCCCAATTAGAAATTATCTGAGCCTGAATTAATGAATTCAGTGGAAGTAAGAGTGAAGACTATGTATTGGTGAAATATTAAGAGAAAAGATCCATAGTTTTTGACCCAGAAATTCCACTCCTAGGTATATACTCAACAGAAATACTTTCATACAATTATCAAAAGATAAGTATAAAATGTTTATAGTAGCATTATCAGTAGAAATATAAAAATGAAATAATTCAAATGCCCATACCAATAGAGTAGATAAATTGTAGTACTTTTATACAATGAATTACTATATAGCAATTAGAATGAACACTATTGCTAAAATGCAGCAATGTAGGGAAATGTCACAAACACAGTACTCAGAAAAAGAAGTCAGGCACAAAATAGTACATACTGTAGGATTCTATTTATGTTCGTTTCACAAACAGGCAATTTAATCTATGGTACTAGAAGCCAAGTGACTAGCTACTTTTTGCGGGAAATAGGAATGGGAAGGTGCCATGAGGTTGTTTCTGGGCTACTGGTTATGTGCTGTTTCCCCATCTGAGTTTTGATCACATGAGTGTGGTTACTTTGTAAAAAATCATCTTGTCACATACTTATGTTTATTACACTTTTCCATATATGTGCTTTACTTTAGTATTACATTTAAAAAAATCAAAATGGCTGAATGATTAATTTGGTGTGAGGAAAAAGTGATTCATAGCAATTAATCATGCAACTTTTTTCATTTATTAAATATTTATTGAGCATCTATTATATACAATATACATGATAGGCACATGCATAAGTGCTGTGGAAATATTTATTTAAGCTTAAGGAAATTGGAATTGGCTGCATGGAGGAGATAGATATTTAAATTACAGATTAGAGGATTGAATAGGACTTTGTCAGGAAGAGATTGCACGTGATGATATTTTCAGGCAAAGAGAAGCTTATAGCATAACACTGAATATTCAGGGTAAGTTTGGGTGAGAAAGGGACTTGAATGACAGCCTTGAACTTTAGTAAGTCAAAATTAGAAGGACTTAAAATATCTTTGAATGAGAAGTGTCAGGAAACAAGTTATAGGAGGTAGATCACATATGAAATATTTTGAAAGGACATGACTAAAGTCAAGAGGATTCAGGATGCTGTTGTAATGGTCATGGCGAGGTGCTCAGAATGTTTGTTCTGCCATTGTGCCAGAAGAAATGGAAAGAGCAATGGGAATGAGTATCACTGAAGAGCTGGCATCCATTGAACTTGCCAGATGATTGGATGCTGGGGTCAAAGGAGATGCAAAACCCCTCTTAATATTAGAGATCTTGCTATAATATAAACTGAGAAGTAGACTTTCAATATAGTTAAATGGCAGTTGGCATCACTGTCACCCATGTGCTTGCTTAAAAAGGATTCTCAGATCCCCTCTCAGAAATACTTACTCAGACTCTCCTAGGATGAGATTCAAGTATTTTGTTTAAATAAGCCCTCCTAGTGATGTTAATAGAAACGAAGTTTGAAATCCATGCTCTTCTAAGATATACTACTTGGTAAAAGGGAGCATTTCTGGTGGAAGTTACGATAAATGAAATTTAAACTATCATGACAGATTTTAATGCTTTTTAAAAACTATTAACACTTAGGACATGCTGAAATTATACAGCATGGAATTGAACTGGGTGGAAGCTCTGAATGAGAAGACAACAGGTAGCCTCCCTTCATCAGCAAACATCATCTCAACCACCAAAGAAGCCTAAGGCTAAAACTCTCTTTGCTCTTTAGAATAAGCAGCTGATTTTAATTTCAGCTGCAAATACGTTTTGAGCCCCTACACATCTTCTGCCAAGATGAGTCAGTTGGCAACTGCGAACCTGATGAAGTCTCCTTTTACACAGGAAAATAGAGATGTGCCATTCACTGGCTTTGTCTCCCTACTACAGCTGAGAGATGAGTTCAGCTTCCCTGTTGAGAAAGTGAACAGACTTTATCCAGGCATGGAGCTAAACTCTGCAATTACGATCAAGAAGGAAAAATATCAGGACATCCACCGGTAAAGTCCAAGGAACTGTCTGAAACTATCTCAGATTCTGATCATTAATTACTTAAAAAAAAATTATGGTGTCCAGGCTACTTAATACATTTATTTAAAACAATCACCTAAGTCTCCCAATTGGTCCTATAAACTCTACCATATGTTAGTAGTTTGCTGCATCTGAAGTGAGTATTATCAGATTTTCTAGGCAATAACTACTGAGCAGAGGAAGTTTGTATGGGTGGTTCTTAAGGCTCTAGCAGGAATGATTAAATATGGCAACACCTCAGAAATCCTCCATAGTCCACCTTCTTATTTTAGTTCTGAAGTAACCTCAGGTCCTAGGAATCTCAGATATGGCCCTTGATTAGTAGAAGAGCTAGTACCTGAACAAGATATCATTACTTCTGGAAATATATGCTTTCCCCACCAAACACTGACTCTCATAATGGTAGGGACCTTTACATTTCTCATTTTTCTATACCTGTCAACTATTTCTGATAAGCATATTGATTTAAATAAAAACAAAACAAACACTTGACTGAACTTCCAACTAACATTTTTTCTAGAAATATAAATAAAATAAAGTTCATCCCTTTTAAGTATAAAATTCTACTAGCTTTGACAAATATATGCAGTTGTGTAATCACCATCCAATCAATTTATAGAATAGACTGTCTCCCCCAAATGTTCCCCTATATCCCTTTGCAGTCAGTTCTGACATATTACCCTCCCCTGTCCCTTGCAATCACTGATACGATTTCTGTCTCTATAATTTTACCTTTTTTAGAATCTTATATAAATGGAATCATACAATATGGAGCCTTTGAATATAGCTTCCTTCGCTTAACATAATGATTTTGAGATTGATCATGTTGTATGTGTTATTAGTTTGTGCCTTTTAATTGCTGAATAGTATTCTATGGATATACCACAGTTTCTTTATCCAGTCAAAGTTAATGAGCATTTAACTTGTTTCTAGTTTGGGGTAATTATGCACAAATTCTGCTCAAAAGGTTTGGTATATGATCTTTATGTGGACATATGTGGATAAATACCTAGGAATGGGATTGCTGTGTAAGTGTATGTTTAACATTAAAAAAACTGGTATCAGATCTAAGATGAATTTTATCCTATTTACCACATGATAAATCAGCTTGTAACTGTTTCACACATTTTGGTAGAAGACACAGGACCCCTTGAACAGATACAAAGGACTTTATTAATAATACCACAGCAAGCAGCATCAGCACATTTGCATCACTTCTCCGTGGCCCCCAGCTCCCATGGGAAAGCTCTGGAGGACCTAGAAGAATGACCACATGTGCAGTGGGTTGAGTTACAGAAGGGGAGTACTGAAGTCAGGTAATCCACCTCTTTTAAGCAAGTCTAGTCTTTATCCCAGAGGAGATATTATCTCATTCTTCAGGGTCTCCTGAAGTTTTTTATCCTATCCAATCTGGATATCTGTATCTGATCTGCCTTAAGACAGTAGAAATGGAGTGAGAAATGGGGACTTAAATCAGAATAGTGATGAGGTTTATTTGATATGAGGTGAAGCACAAAGAAGTTGCAAATATAGAAGGTTCAAGTGATTGTCTGAACGATGGTGTAATTCATAGATGGGAAAAGAGACTCTTTTGGAGGATACTGAACATAATCATCCTAATTAGTCTGGGCCATGTCAAATTTGAGTAATCTCTGTATAAATAGTATACTCAAAATTAACGTTGTCTTGAATTTCTTACATTGGGATAGGCGAACAACTGCAAATAAATTGGTGGGGCAGGGGTGGTGGTGGTGGTACTGAAAACAGCATGTGAAGGAAACAAAATTTCATTAGGCCTTTACATACCTAGTAACTTAAAATCAGCACTGTAATGGAACACGTCTATCACTCTGGGTGAGATGCAAGAGTAAAGGACAGCCACTGTCACTGGTGCCTTTCTTTCACGAACAAAGTACTTACAAGTGAAAGACAATTAATTGCATACAAATCTCTGTGGTTAAAATTTTGTTGTTTTTTAAATTTTAGAAAGATTCTCTATAGCTGTTTTCAAATATTCCCTTGAGTCAAATATTCTACTGAGGTGTAATGAAAACATGCTCTCTTTATTCTAAAATAAAATACAACACAATAAAAAGTTCTCCCTTTTTTGTGTATCAAATTAAGGTACAAGAGATACATATTGTAGTTGCTGATGTAATATGACTTAAAACTAAAGGAAAAAGCATTTGATGTTTCTTGAAGGAAAAGGAAAACAAGGGAAAGCTTCTTTTCTGTGTGTTTAGAATTTAAAAATATATATATTTGGAGAAAAAACATGGATGAGAAAGAACTTTATTTCTACACTGGCCAAAGAAAAAATTATTTTCCAAAAATAAAGCAGGATTGTCTTTGTTTATTTTATTTTATCTTAATCCTTATTTGTGGATCATTTTTTAAATGTTAAAATTCAGGAGGTCTTTGTGGGGGGGCAGTGCCAAGTAGTGAGCATTATAATAAGAATGATGAGTGGGATTCATGTTGATCAAGATTCAAATGTTACTGAGATTTAACTAAAAATTAATTAACTTGATAAGAAAAGTTTAAAATATAATTTTAACTGATATCATTAAAATAACTCATGAAAATACAATTTTTTTCAAGAATATAAAATCATAGTTTTGTAATAAATTTCTCCAGTTTAACATTTTAGGAACATATTTGCATATTACATATATATAACATATACATAATTTTGTTATTATATATATTTTTATTTAATAAATATTTAGTGAGGGCTTTTATTTTTCAATGACTGTTAGTTTCTTTAAATACAAAGATGAATAAAATCTCTACTGCCATGGTACCCATGATCTATTAGGAGAGGCAAATAATTTAATTGAAAGTATGCTTATTAATATTCCACATTGCATTTTATTAAATGAATAATTAGCACACTAGTGGCAAAAAATAAGTATTGATTAGCCCTGCAAGGGTAGACTGCAAGTGGTTTCCCAAAGAAAAAAATTGCTTAATATGAATTTTGAAATAGTCACAAACTAATCAGAAAGTAAATAATTTAATAGTGAGGAGATAATATATTAAAAAGATACATAGATTCCTGAAACAGAGTGAATTGGGGTAATAATTAGTTTGATACATCCAGAGTGTAGAGTTTGTGTGGAATGATGGGGGATAAGACTGGGGAGTTTGGCAGGAACCATTCTGTTGGAGGCATAAAGTGTCTCCCTGGTAACTTTTAACATTCTGGAAGTGAGTAGAAAAGTAAAATCTCATTGAAGTGGTTTGAGTACGGAAGTAAAATCATCATATCTGCAAATAAGAGAGGTTATTCTAGAAGAAATATAGAGAATAAACTTCAAAGTTAGAGATTGGAAGAAAATATGTAAGTTAAGGGGCTGATGTAACAACGTGGATAAAATTACTTGTCATGTCTGCACACCTTTATAGCGTATTCTTTGTTTCTGACTTTTGCCACATATGTGTCATGCTATGCCTTCATCTGTTAAAGCCATTTAAAATATTATTTCAAGTAAATGTTTGTACATAGGCATATAAATGTAAATATGTATGTATGCATTCAGCGTTATTATTAAACACAAACACACATTATATAATACATTTAGGCATCCTCACTCCTAGGGATATTCCTTTGGTTCTAAATATTAAAGGATTCAAATACATTATCTGTGAAAAAAAAAAGCCGGTATTTGTCTAAACTCACTGAAATGACATATGATGAATGAATATGATATATGAGTAATTTTTAGTACTTTGAATAAAAATCTCACAAAAATAAGTTAGAACAATGCTATTATTACAAAGTTATGACCATGGTCAACCACATTTATGAAAGTTTTATATAAAATAAGCATGTACAGAGAGAAGCAGGAAGAGCTAGAGGCAAAATATTTGAATGAAAAAAGGGAAAAATTGAAAATGCTCATAAAAATAGTTATTACAAATATAATAGTATCCATTGCCCTGGGAAGAGTGCTCAACAATTACTTTCCCCAAGCTGGAAATTGACAGCACTGAGATTATTCCCATAAGGGCAACAAAAAAACCCTAATTCACAGAGAACCACTCTGGAAAGGACATTTAATTTATTTATAAGTCTGAAAGAGATTGATTTCCAATGTGATTATTTAAATGGAAAAAAATTATTGAATTTTACATTTCAGAAGTTTTTATTTATGAAATTCTTGTTACATTGCTTTCTTTCCACTTTATACATTAAAAACTTAAAATGGGAGCTCACATGGAGCTGTCGTTTATTCCAAGTTTGGTAGACTATTCTTTCATTTCATTTAAAAAAACATGAACTCTATTATACTTAGAATTAAATGTGTTTCAATAACATGGAAAATAATTCATTATTCTCTATTGTGTTATTAATATTTTCTCAGCATGCTTTCTCAATGAGAATCCAAAATACTATCTTCAGAATTAAACTGGATGCCATACATGTAAGATTCTGAGATTCTGATTCTTGGTAAAATATCCACATTTTTCACTTATATATGTATGGATCAGCTAGCTTGAAATATTTACTTTTTTATGCTATTGTTTTAGGAATGTGGAGGTAGTACATACCTCTCTTAAAATTTAGACTTGAGATATATAAAGTAGGATTAAAATAAGAAATAAAAGTATATAAAGTGTTCAGAACTTTGTTCCATAGTTATTTTTTCTGTACAAGAAGCCACTTCCCAAGCAAACCAGTTGTAAGATGACTCTGTCCTAAATTGGGAATGTCTTTGATTAAATGGATAAGGAGCTGCAAATAAGACTTACAGTAAATAAAATATATACTGGTTAAATATCTCAGAAATTATTCTCCCTTCTAACAGTAAACATCAATAAGAAGTAGCCCCAATCTGGTTCATACTGAATGTTTTGTCCTGTTGTCCTTAGAGAAACACCTAAGAATAGCTACAATGTTCTTTTTTGGGAGGAAAGACTCATCTTTTGAGTTTCTGGGGGAGCAAGACGGCATCCCCCTTTTTAAAAAAGGAGAAAAATAAAACCATGATTTTAGATTGTGAATCTATCAAATGTTCAGAGTGTCTGAAGCAGTGCTCTCTTACTTGACATGAGTAGCTGTACTCTTCAAGGAAGCTGCGGTGAAATGCGGTAGGGAAATTGGACAGATAGTCATACTAAGCACTCACAAACACTTATCCTTGATTGAAAATGCTGGAATAAACCAGACAGCTAAAGTGTTCAGTGGGATTGGGGTTTCTAACTCCTAAAATTGTGTGCCTAACATGACCTTTCAAAAATGGCTTAGTACTAAATCAAAGTATTATTTTATATCACAATGAAGATAAACATTATTTGTCAATTCATGTCATTTCATAAAAAAATGTGATCACATGGTTGCTTTCTATGACAGGCAGCAGCCTTCCAATATCAATTACAATAGTAATCTCTGTATCAGTTATTTTTTGCAGTATAGCAAATCACCCAAAACTTAGTGGCTTAAAACAATAAACATTTATGTTTCACATTTCTGTGGCTTGACTGGATTGTTCTTATGGCCTGGACCAGTTTCCTGGAGCTGGATAGTCTATGAGGACGTCATTCACGTTTCTGAGCCCCTAGCTGGCATGACAAGGATGGCTACTACATGTGGGTGGCTGATGCCTCTCTCCATGTGATCTCTCGTCCTCTAGGCTTGTTCAGACAATGATGAAAGAAAGAAGCAAGAGAGAGGAAGTCTCAATGTGCATGCTCTTTTCAAACCTCAACTTGTGTCATGTTTGTTAATGACCACTGGCCAATACAAGTCACATATCCAAGCCTAGATGCAACAGGTGGAAAAATAGAAACTGCGTTTATTTGTGAGAATCTTCAATATGTGGTGGCCATTTTTTCCAGTTTACCACTATTTCCTAAAGTCTGTTAAAAAAAAATCAAGTACATGGTTTGTAATACTTTTAGTAATTTAAAAGAGAAGTATCTGATAACTCAATTCAGTAATTGCTTTAGGTTATCCCAAACCAATTTTGATACTGTTCTAAACACCCAGAAAGATGACACAGTATTTAGCAAGATATTGAAATGTTGGGCCAATGTGCTTTTTTCTCTGAGTGTTTATCATATTATATACTGTTGTTGGCAGAATAATATATCCCCCCAATGATGTCTACATCCTAATCCCCAGAACCTATGAATATGTTACCTCACCTGACAAAAGGGACCTTACAGATGTAATTAAGTTAAGGATCTTGAGGTGGGAAACATCCTGAATTATCCTGTTGGGCCCAATGTAATCAAGGGTCTTTATAGATGAACGAGGAAGATGAGGGAGTGGGTGTGAGAGTCAGAAAGAGATTTGAAGATGTTTACTGTCCTTTTTGAAGATAGAAGGGGACACAAGCTAAGGAATGCAGGTAGCCTCTAGAAGGTGAAAAGGGCAAGGAAGTAACTATGTTTCAGAGTTTCTCTTGGCTAGACTCAAAAGATTATCTTCTTGAGGACTTTCCTTGGAACTACTTTCTTCTACCTTTGAATGCCTGCAGATTGTGTCTTTCCCTGTGACAATTACATCACGTACCAGATATCTGTTCTCTTGCTGACACGTATCCTTTAGCATTTTCCCTACCAGTAAAACTCCATTTTTTTCCATGAAATCAGTTTCCTCTCTTCACCCCATTTACCTCAAGTGGATCTCATTTTATTTCTGACTCCAGAAATGAGTGAAATAGGCTTGGCCAATTAAAGTGTAATTTCTTTCTACAGTGATTGGTTCATGGCTGGCCACATCACGCAATGGAAAACAATGAGTCTCAGTACGAGTTTTGCTGAATCTATTAAGATACCAATATAGAACCATAGTTTCTGGTTGCCTTCTGACCATTCCAGAATCTCTGAGAATGAAACTAACAGTGCAGAAACCAGAGCTGAGGGATGAAATACTATTCTGTCTACTGACAGGTTTGAAATCCTGAAACCAGTAGAGCTTGCACTCTTCAGTGAATTGAATTATTTATTCATTTACTTTGTTCATAAGCAATTTTCTCAGGTCTTCTATCACCTAAAAAATAAAGAATCTACCTGGCACATACAAATTATAATATCCCATATTTTATTTACTTAGTGACATGGATGGTTTCACCCAACAGACTTCACATTTTGAAGTTAAGGTTAATATATGATACATATTTGCATCTATCATATTCCCTTGCTTATAACAGGAATGTATATATCTAATAAATCAGAGGATTATTCTGCCAATAAAGAGGACTTCCTTTTATATTATTAAGTTTGTGTTAAGGATATTAGAATCACAGATTTGGAAAATGTTTCCCTATCTTTAAACAGGAGAATTGTTAACCACCCAACAGATTCAAATTATTTTCTGCTTTTAAAGATCCTCAGAGAAAGATTATGTATCAATATCCTTCTTACTAAGCCAGTCTTTCCAATAACTTATTTCAGTGTACAAACTTTAATGACTATAAATTCATTCTACCATATCTAATTTATAGCTCTTGTGCTGCCATTCTAAGTTATTTCTCAATTAATTTTATTGTTATATAATGTGATTGTTAAGCTACTGTCTCCTAGCTCCTTATCCACTCTTACATTTTGCTTTGTGATGCTGTCCTGGGATTCAGTAAACTGTATTTCTCCTTTGCCAGCTGGTTTCCTTTTAAATTCAGCCTATAGGAGACATTAGATAAATTGGTCAATAGGGGGCATTAGACTGGAAGGCAAGAGGATAGAGAGAATCTTCTCCCAGTCTGCATGCCATCCTTGTCAGCATCACCACAGCTGCTTTTACCTTGGCAGTGTCAGTTGGCTCCATCCTCCAGCTCCTTTGGCATCCCGCCACCCCCAGAACAGTCTAGCAGCCCTTCTCAGAGATACCCATAGAGATCATGCCATGTGCTAGCTCCATGAGGTCCTTCCTATAAACTTAAAGATCCTGCTTCTTCCCAACCTCTATTTTCCTAGCTCTAGGAGTGGTAGCTGTTTCCTGAAGTTATTATCCCTGTGTCATCTCATTTTTTTCATTCCCATTATGCCTGTTTAACCAAACCATTAATATTAAATATTCTCTGTCAAAATACCTAGCTTAGTCTCTGTTTTCTTGAGTCAACCCAAACTGACACACGTGGATTTATCTATAATTGATTATAATTAATTTCTATTTCCAAGGCCACCATTCTTCTGTAAGAATTAATATTTTCACATTTGCTTGAATCAATTTAAAAAGTTAAATTGAGTCATTTTCTTCTCATTGTATTTTTATCATTTTCATCCTTCCCCGCACCTTATGGAAGCCTGTCACCCCAATTCAGGTGTCTCTTTCTGGCTTTCAAAGCCTTCTATCAACTGTACACAGGTCCCAACACCATTTTGACTACACCCATAACTCAATTACCTTTCTCAGTGTTCTACATTATGGATAATTAAAATCCCCAATGTAATTTATTCATGCACATCTCATTCTCAGTTACAATTTCTTTTTCAACAGGAATGATTTAAAACTAACTAAATAAATGAGCAAATCATTTTTGTATATGTTATCCCTACCCAGAAAATGCACTAATTTTTCCACTTCTCTTCCCTTCATACCCACACACTCACATGCATATGTACTCACTGTAGTTGTGTCCTTTTTTTAAAAAAAAAAATAAGCTGCAAGCTCACCTTCCCATGAAAATTTAGATAGTTGCTAATAATTGTTGCTACTACTTGCTGCCTGTCTCACACAGGTAAAACTAACAACACAAGGAAAAGGAAAGTTTCCTCCGTTTAACTCAAATATGAGGCTTTTGATAAAAAGAAAAAAAATAGAGGTTGTTTTAGACTGAAAGATTTTGCCTCATAGATGACATGTAATCCTGAAACTTTACATGAGATAATCCACACTCATTATCTATTATCTGTTTAATTGGTTTGAAGCACCGTGGAGCACACCACTATTAAAAAATGCATGTGCTAATTTATTTATTATGCATTATTTACCTTCAAAGAAAAACCTGCCAGTTATGTGTTGCAATGCCAAATTTAAATAGATATTTTACCTAAAGGCCAAATTATATTTTCATAAACTATACATCAATGGCACATTAATATATTTAAATAACTCTGAATTTATGTGCTAATTACAGTTCTTTATCCATTTAAAAAGGTGGAGTCTGGAATACCCTGATCTTCGAGAAGTAAATTTTATATACTCTTCCTAGTTTTTAAATTCTAAATTATTTAATGAAAATAATTATTTTCATGGATATATAACTTAGAAGAATAGTTCAAGTAAAGGTTCTTCTAAAACAAATGGAAAATTGATCAATTTGAACTCAAGTACTTTTTCAATATGCTTTCTGCATAATACAGTAAATAACTTTTTATAAGAAATTTCTACTGTTTATAATGTAGAAGTTTTACAAAGTATCCATTCTATACAGTACCTTAAAAAATCTCTACATTGGTAACAATAGGAGATTCTTGTAAAAAGTTAATATGCTATTTGAAAGAATTATCCATATAACCGATACTGCACTAGAGAATGAACTAGGCAGAAGATGTAGTTTAGCTGCCATTTAATGCAGCTTTTTGCAAATAAAGAATGTTATAGCTTTATTATATAAAATATATTGATACATATGGAATACATAAGCTTTTAATAAATAAGATACATGCAATGATATGGTATCTTAGTACATTCAACCACTTACCAGGTCGCCAGGCAACTATTTTGAGGATTGCACAACTTGTTCGTATTAATGGGATGGGGGCTAGTGAAATTAGAGAGAGTGGAACCATGACAAGAGGGAAAGCTTGAGGTCTTGAGGATAAAAGTATCACCACACAAGTCAGTCTGCCTTGTATAATAAAGTGAGCACATTACATTATTGCACCTGAGGGAGAATAAGCCACCAATTTAGACCGAGAACGGAGAAAACGTATGCTGCAAAGGTACAATTACAAAAATCTAGTGACTGAACTTTTCATTCGCTGGTATTTCAGACCATTCGTCACAGTAATATTATGTACTATACTCTTAACCTTCCTTTCTACTACTTTTAGAGTTAATTTAAGCAACGGCCCACTTCCTCCACTATGCCTTTCTCCGAGATGCTTTCTCTGCTTCCCAAGTTTAACTCCTTCGCTTCCTGGATTTGTCCTTCCTTGATCACACTCTGATAATTGTTCACCTTCTATTTCTCATGTTTGGACTTTCTCTCCCCTTTCTTTCCTTTACCCTAGCCCACAAAAAGTCTCAACCCATTGACCTAAATAGTCCCTTTCTTTGATGTGATCTTACCTTCAATAGGTTGATTGACCTCCCTCTCTTCACTACTAAACTTTTCCAAGTAGTAATTTGTGTTTACACTCTCCACATCCTCAATCCCCTCTCTGAAACTCATTATATATGTTCCCCCTCTACTAGTCTTGCAAATCCTTTTACTTACTTCTCATTGCTGTGCTAATAGGACTGGCTGCAATATTTGATGCTCTTGCATACTTCCTACTTACAATTCTTTTCTTCATGACTTTCTTTAGAGGCTTTATTTATGTTTTCCAACTCCTTTGTCGGTTTTAATCATGTCCCTTTAATTATTGTTGTCCAGGGTTTTGGACTCCGATTTTTTCTCACACTTTGGCTTTCTTTTGTATAATCTCTTTATATTGCTTTAACAAACTGCTTTTTGCTGAAGATAGATAAATAGATATATATATATATACAGCATTAATTTAGGGCTGTCATAATAGAATACCATGACTGGGTGGCTTAAAGAACAGACATTTATTTTCTCACAATTCTGGAGCCTGGAATTTTAAAATCAAGGTGCCGGCAGGATTAGTTTCTGATGAAACCTCTCTTCCTAGCTGGCAGTCATATGCCTTCTTGCCAAATCCTAATGTGGCCTTTTCTCTGTACATGCACTCTTCTGGTGTTCCTTCCTCTTATAAGGAAAATCATCTTATTGGATTAGGGTTCTGCTTTATAACATCATTTAAGCTTAATTACCTCCTTAAAATACCTATCTGTAGGGTACAGTCACATTGGGGGTTAGGGTTTCATCATATGAATTTTGGGTGGACACAGTTTATTCATATATATATATAGTAAAAAGGTGTACAGTTGGCCCTCCATAGCTGCGGTTTCTGTGTCCAGGGATATGAAGGGCCAACGCTACTATATCATTTACATAAGGCACTTGAGCATCTACAGATTTTAGTATCTACAGGAAATCCTAGAACCAATTCCCCACAGATACCGAGGGATGATGGTGTAATATGTCTGTGTATGTTTTTCCCAGACTTTTTGTGTGGGTATTCTGCAGACACATAAAATCATGAAATAAGTCAAATGTTAAAAATTATATTATTAACTACTGCTTCCAGAGTTATATCTTTTTAAGTTAATAAACTATTCTTAGAGCACTTGTAGGTTCACAGCAAAATTGAACAGGAAGTACAGAGATATATCCTGTATACGTAACCCCTACATCCTGTCCCCACACATACATAGCCTCCTCCAGTAATGCCATTTGGCACCACAACAGTATATTTGTTACATGAGAAGAAGGCCTCAAGAGGACCAGCAGAGGACAGTCCATACTGAGCAGTAAGGTAGTTGTCAAAGTATTCACATCAACAGAAAAGAGGACCCTGGATAGTTGTTCAACTGCTGGAAAATTCCCATGGGTATACTACAGCACATCCAGAGAAGAGGTGCACAGAGAACTCTGCTATAGAGAGGCTCATTGGGGGTTAAGAGTAGGGAAGTTTCCTTGCACAGGGACCCTGGGAGGCTGTGGTATATTTGGGGCTTCCTTTCACTGTAATGTTCCTGTTGCAGGGTAGAATTATTTATTAAATATTTTAATAATAATGTTCTGCTACATTATCGTCAACACATTTGCAAGCTGGGATTCAGGTTGGTGCCATATATGAGACTGTCAACTGTGAAACAATTTCAGGTTTCTGGATAAGGAACTGATCTGAGATAAGGCATCTTTCTCAAGTAATCTAGTTTTGTTTGTTTATTTCCCTTTCTGTTTGTTTGTTGTCTTTGTAATATTGTCGCCTTTGATAAAGGAGATTCATAAGTAGTGGCTATAGTTCCCCAAAGACATGAATCCCTTTTAATAAAATATTTTAACTACCCTAACAGACTACAGAATAAAATTCATTTGGACAGTGCCCAACAAATTGTGCAATTATCTGACTTCTCACCCAACAAAGATACTGCAAGGCAGAAATAAGTTTCCATAAGAGCATAGCATATTTTGGGAGTAGGCTGACATTAGAATAATCTGTTTAAATATATTGAATTTATGCTATACTTTTCATTCTCTGTTCATAAACCTGATTTATGAGAAACGTCATTTGGTAAACACTAATAGCTTTCCCATTTTACAGATAGAAAACTGGAATTGTGAGGAAATAAAATTCTGTGCCCTAATTCATCTTAGAAAATGATGGTAAACTGAAATAATAAATGTAGGCGTCCTAATTCTTACTTAGTTTCCCTTGTGCCAGGCTCTGTCTTTGCTTGCATGTTACAATAAACCACCTCAGAACTGCTGGCTCAGGGAAGCTATTTCTGAAAATTTTAATATCCACAAAGAAAAGTAATATTGCTATCTTACTAGGAGGACTTGAAAGCAAAAAGACTTAGAAGACATGTATTGACTGGCCGCTTAAAGGCTAAATTTAAAATAATAAAAGGGATTATTTGGGTTGCATGTTTATTTACTTAACACTTGCAACTTAAAATCTTGATAAAGACTCAAACTCTGCTCATGGAAACTGCCTTTATTGTTAAATTTTTGTTGCCTTTAAAAATAAAGCTATTTCTATTTTATTATATCTAGAGAGAAGTAAATATGATTTAGCTAAATGGAATATTTATAAGAATCATAGGTGTATTTTACAAACTGTGGACTATGGAAAATTGAACCTATACAGTGACCTTACTATATCAGTTGCGTTCTGCATGTCTCTTGAATGACTTTCAGGCTATTGCTCATAGGTGACTTGAGAATTTGGGAGCAGCTCTGTGACACAGGAGTGGAAGACACCATGCTTTTTCATTCAAAGTTGCTTAGCAATGCTGGATTTAAAGCAGAAGAATAAGGTTACCAAAATGGGAGGAGATGAGATTAGAGAAGACACAAAGGAGACTGGAGAGAGAAGGAGGAATGGGCTGTTGGAAGTGAAGAAGCTAAAGGAAATTTCAGTCTTGGAGGCAGAGCCATTAATGCCACTGTCAAACATACTAGAGGTAGCTGCCACAGAGCAGCTTTAAAGGAGAGGCAGATTAGATTATCTGCACTAGATGATCAAATACCTTTCCCTACTTTCCTACTAAAACTGAAAAAGAGAAGAGAAACGAAAAAGCTATTGCCATGTTTCTAGCATTGTATAAAATGACAAAAAAAAATGTAGCAAAAATAGATTTGTGGAACTCCAAGTTAAATAATTTAAGGAAAATGTAGAATGTTTTCAGAATAAACGATTTTAATCTATATAATTAATGAAAAAATTTAAGGCCATGGAGGGCCTAACTCTAAATGTATTCTCCTATAAAGAATTTCCTGTAAAAAAATTCAAATTCAGATTCTAGGTTCATACAGCTGCTGATGTAGGAAGATACTGAACTCACTTCCCCCCATAGACACACTGCATTTATGCTACACACGGAGCAATTTCCCCTGAAAAAACCCCAAACTAGCTGAACAACTCATACACACTAGGCAAATGAGAAAACAAAACAAAACAAACAAAAAAAAAACCCCGCATTGCACTGGGTAGGAAAGAGGAAAGACTGAGACACAATCTAGCATAACCCCTACTCCTGGTGTGACCACCCATAATAGAGAAGGAACTCAAAATCCCGAGCTTCTTCCTGAGGAGGAAAGGGACTGGATCCCACATTGTGCACCCCAGATTTTAAGACCTGCACCTGAGAGACCAGACTGCAAAACTTTTGACAGCCAAGGGGAGCCTAAGGAGATATGACTACTAAAGGTAATACAATAACCTGGATGGGATTCTGGAACAGAAAATGTCATTAGGTTAAAAACTACAGAAATATTTAAAAAGCATGAAATTTAGTTAATAGTGATGGTAACAATATTGATTTATTAGTGAAAACAAATGGACCAAGCTAATGTAAAATATTAATAATAAAGGAACTAGATATGAGGTATATGGGGACTCTCCATACTACCTTCAATTTTTTTTCTGTAAATATAAAACAGTTTTAAAATAATTTTTAGTAGTATAAAAATCTACTTTTCATTATAAGGTAGTGAAATTTTAGAATTTTAGAGATAATTAAGTGGTCATGAAATCTTCCAGAAGGAAAAAAGAATCAATTCCCATAGAAATAATAAAGAAGCAGAGTGGCATTGGATTTCTCTAGCTGCAACATTAGAAATTGGAAGTCAGTATGGGATTAACAGACACAAACTACTGTACATAAAATAGATAAGCAACAAGGATTTACTGTATAGCACAGGGAATTATATTCAATATCTTGTAATAACCTATATTGGAAACCAAGCTGAAAAAAATATATATGTATAACTGAATCACTCTGCTGTATACCTGAAACTAACAAAATATTGTAAATAAGTATATTTCAGTAAAAAAAGAAGTGAATGAAACAATGACTTCACAATTCTGAAGGAAAAGAATTCCCAAACTAGTGTTATTAAATAACCATACTGCCATGTACTGATAAGCATCGAATGAGTATTCTATTAGACATGCAAGTTCTCAAAAAATTATTTCCCCTGAAGCCTTTGTCAAAAATCACAATCATTCCATCAAAATACGGAAGACACCGAATGAAGTAGAAGGCACTGGCTCCAGGATACATGGGCTCTGACCCATGAGAGAGACGAAGGAAATTCAAGGATGACATTTGTGCAGCAAACCCAATGATCATCTATACTAGACCAAATCAAGAGGACAGAGGGCTTCAGAAGGAATAACTTTAAGAAAAAAAAGGATGTATTTTATTAATTTCCAAATGTGTCAGCATATATTAAGAGGTGATATACATTATTTCAGGGTTTGGTGATTAATGACACAGTGAATTGAGAATTGAGCAAATAAAAGATGAGGCAATTATTAACTCCTGGAATACCAAAGGAGTTAGGAAAGAGAACAAAATAATCATACACTACTGGTTTGGTTGTGAATAATATTTACATACCCTTAGTAAGGTAAGCTTAGAATTGTGACCTAATGAAAACTATGATATAAAACTCATTGGAAAAATGAAAGAAATAAAGAAATTTTTTTTGAGATGGTAGTATAGAAGAACTATATCCCCATCTTTCATACTGGGAAGTCAATAGATACTACCTAAAACTGAAAAATAATAGCAAGATATCATTGTAGGTATGATATTTAGAAATTTAGAGGCATAAATTTAAAGAAACAGCTAGGCAGGTGGGAGGTGTTTTCCAATGAATAGTTAAAGTCAGAATGGGAAGGAGGGGATAGGGACTCCTATTTTGGGCTCTAAGCCCATGCAGACCTGATTAATTTTCTATACTAGGAACACATGACATTTTCATCAAGAAATCTATATAAAATTGAACATGTTGAGGTTCAAAAACCCAGAATTGTGTCCATCTTTAGAGAACAGATTCAAATTAGAAAGGAGACGCTAATATAATTAGGAAATGAGTTCTTCACATTTATCAGCAAGATGTACAAAACATGAAAATAATGATATATGTTAATTTCTTTTATCACTAAGGAAAAGGGTGGTGGGAGATTTCTTTATTGGGTAACCAATAAATAATTATTTAAGGTATCAGAATATTGTTTAACATCAGTGCCTATTGCACAAGATCGTTAAAAAAAAAACAACACTCCCATAATATGGGAGGAGATATACATCATAAGAATTGCAGCATATAATTCAAAATTGACATAAAATAATTGGTTTTCTTTTTTGCAAAAGTTGAAGGAGTAGAAGAGAAGTGTAAGAAAAATGGAATTGAAGAGTATTTTTTATTGCTTTCACAACGAAACTGAAGAGGTGTACCTCTGGGTGGGGGAAACAATAGTTCTGACCTCAAAAAATAACAAAATCACATTTTAAAAGTTCCTTTTGTCTCCTGAAATCTCATACAGAAATTTCAGCCTACTTGCATTTCCATTATCCTCCAACACAGTATACAACAACCAGAAATAAGTGCTATTTAAGATAATTATATTTGAAAGCTAAGGAGGAGGATGAAGTAATTATCCACAGCTTCAAGAAGCCATTAAGTCATGTGAGCCAGCAAAGTATCCAGAGAAAGATGATGTTTAAATTGTTAATATGTAACCTATGCATATATAGGTATATTATTATTTGCGAAATTTTGTAGATATTCTCCATATACCCCTTTTTGAATCAGGAGACCACTTCTTAGGAAGGAATATCCATGCATACTCCAAAGCTCTAAAATTGGTTACACTGCCTCTTTAACAACAATTAAAAAACATGAGTTATATTAAATAATTCCTTAATTGTATAATTTTTTTCAAAAAAATCTCCAGGATCCAAATTTTGTTTTGGAAAATATCACTAAATGTGAGCAATTTTATTACGCACTGTCAGGCTGCAGTAGTTTTACTGTTTTGAAATTTATAGCACAATTATGACCCAAATGGCTTCTACACTGATTTCTGAACGGTCTTAAATATCACTTTTCTAAAATTCAACCCTTCTAATATCTATAGCATTTGGTTTTGTTATAAATGGAAATGAATATTTAGATGTATAATAGGTCTTCTTTTCATGGCTAGATCTCTCTTCTTATCTATAGCTATCCAGAGACAGAAAGGGAGAGTGAAAGGGAGGCAAAAATTAAATACAGCTAACTACTTCCACATTCACTGAAACCAGTGTGTTTCACTAGGTTGCTCCTCTGCCCTGGAATATGCTTCTCATCCACCCACTTTCCTATTACTGACCATTTCATTACTTGAAAAATCTTTTAATGACTTCTCTCCACTAAGACCCATCCCTGGCTTTTCTCAATGGTTTAGTTAATATCTTTATATTTTAAGCTGCATGTTTGTATTTCTATCTTTAACAAAGTGACTGGATGTTCTTTAAGAATAAGAAACCTGACTTTATGTAGTTTGGTGCAGCCATTATAGAAAACAGTATGGAGATTCCTTTAAAAATAAAAATAGACTTATCATATGATCCAGCTATACCAGTCCTGGGCATACATCTGGAGGAAATTCTAATTGAATAAGACATATGCACCCCAATGTTCACAGCAGCACTATTTACAATAGTCAAGACATGGAAGCAACCTAAATGTTCATTGACAGATGATTGGATAAAGAAGATGCGGTACGTATGTATGTGTGTGTTTTTGTGTGTGTGTATGTGTGTATATATATATATATAAAACTCAGTCATAAAAAAGAATAAAATGATGCCATTTGCAGCAACATAGATGGACCCGGAGATAATCATACTAAATGAAGTAAGCCAGAAAGAGAAAGAAAAATGTCATAAGATATCACTTATATATGGAATTTTAAAAAATAAGACAAACAGACTTATTTACAAAACAGAAACAGACTCAAAGACATAGAAAACAAAATTGTGGTTCCAGGGGGGAAAGGGGAGTGGAGTGATAGACAGGGAGCTTGTGATTTAAAGATCATAATTACTATATATTAAATGGATAAATAACAAAGTCCTACTGTATAACACAGGGAACTATATTTAATGCCTTGTAATAGCCCATAATGGGGGAGAATGTGAAGGAGAATACCATATATGTAGTGGAATCAGTATGCTATATACCAGAAATTAACAAACATTATAAACAGACTATACTTCAATAAAAAAAGAAATAGAAAAAGACTTAAAAAAAAAAAAGAATAAGAAACCCATCATGGTCACCTCCACACTCACAGTGCTGAGCAACATACCCAGAAAATCTCTATTTATTCAATTAAATATTTGTCAATAGAATGAAAAATTACATTAAAAAGTAAAAACATTATAGATGTCTGTTCATGTCATTTTCCAATGTTACCTGTTGTTATTGTTTGCATGAGCTCACACTAGAGCACTACTCTTAAATCAGAAGGATTTGTTACAAATATTTGCCAGGGAGGAGTATATTAATCCTTTCTATGAAGTTTTAATGTGTACTTATTACTTGTGAGGGTTTAGTTTTAACCACCAAAATGAGTAGTATTTGTTTCATGGGCCATTGGTGCTATAGACTGGTACCTGAATCATGGATCTGTTAACTGTTAAGTATCGTTTTCTCCCCTGTTCATTCATTCCTCACCTGCTTCCTTACTCTTCTTCCCCTGCCTTGTATCAGTGACATTTTATCTCTCTTACTAGTAGTCGTGGTTATTAACACCATTCTGTACTCTTAAAGGGCCACGCAAGCTTCATAAAACAGTATTAAAGTGTTTTGTAGGAAGATGAAATGAACTGTAGGAAGAATTTACTGTAAGGTTCCTAAAGTGAAGGAAGGTTCCTTTAGTGAATGTTCCTAATGGTAAACCTTATCCTGACATTCAGTTTCATACTAAGCTGAAGTTTTTTCTGAATGAGCTACATGGGCCTCATATTTATATCTGAGCACTTTGATTGTCCTGCATTTATTCTGTGGAATTTATGTTTTGTGAGAACTTAAGAATAAACAGATATCCTCTGGTTGTTTTCTTTTCCTTCCTACATGAAAATAAAAACCAATGGTGAAACGGTGCCTTCAATCCTATTATTTTACATTTACAAAAGAAACTATTTTAAATAAAGCTGCAACAATGTTAGCCATGTTTACATAAAGAAAATCAATCCAGATTGTATGCAAACATGCTTCAGCTTTCACCCCTACTTCACTTCATCTTCCTGCAGAGATTCAATGAGCTGTAAAGAAAGTAAACAAATGGGGTGAGCATCAGTGCTTTCTCCAGTGAGAAAAGGCTTCTCTGATGTAATTCTACACACTTCCTGGCTCCACTGTTACCCTAGGCTGTGGCATATGGCATTTTTTACATAGTCCAATGCTGTTTGGAGTTCACCAAAATTTGTTTTCAGGAGATGTACATATACATTAACTCAGAGTTCAAAGATACTAAAATCCTGTACTTCACTATCACTGCAAAGAGACTAACAGTATGACTTACTTTTCAGAGTCTTTTTGTTGTCAACTCTAGTAGGGTCTAATAGGGAAATTTAAGCAGACATTTGACAGAAAGGAATGGGAGCTGTTCCTAACTGGGCCACTCATTCGCTAATTGGTTCTATTACAAGGTCAACCACAACTAAAAATGAGGAATATGTCTAAACAAGAGACCAAGAAACATATCTTTGCTCTCCTACATAAGCACTGGTTTTTGTTTGTTTGTTTGTTTGTTTTACCATTTGCATTGTGAAGCTAACAGGCTCTGTAGGCATCAAGAATGTTTAGTAGATACCTATTGGTCTGATACCTATGAAAGAAGCAAGATTCATTCCTTACAGGCAATATATTGTGACTTTAAAATACCCCTTACTTGCAGGCTGCCTTTTGGTTCTTCCACCCTGCCTCATTCTTCTCATCTCAATGCTGGGCTGGGGTAGAATTTAGGACTAGACTTCTCATCAGAGTACCTAATTCAGAGCATTGGGAATGCCCATTTTCATACTCAGTTCACACTCAGAACTTCCTTTCACAATGTTGCTTGTCCTATTTGTGAACACATGTATGGTGCTCCTAGTACATTGTAAGATCCTTAAAGATGGAGATCATGTCTAATTCATCTTTGTGTTCACTTCTTCACCAGAGCCTTGGAAAACCATTCATATACAGTATACATTAAATATACATGGATATATTATGTGTATGTATTATACACATATAATATAGCTGTACATATTCCAAGCAATACTAGATTGGTTCTAGATGTGCCTAAAGTAATGAATTCTATTAAAGTATTCCCCTCACTTTATTCTATGGTTCCCTTAACATATCCTTGCTTTGAACATTGAGTTACAATTATGTTTTTTTAAAGTGCTATTAATTCCGTCTTGTTAGCTATGTTGGCAAGAGCTGTCTGTTTTCCTGTGATGCTTTTAAATGAGCCCACAGGCTAAAATGTAATTGGCAGATTCAGTGAAAGGCATGAATGTTGTTAAGTTGCATTTTCATGACACAGATAGAGAGGCTCTCATTTGGGACTTCCTGGCTCACATGTACAGCCTCCTAACATGTGATTTCTTATGTTTCAAGATGGTAATGCATCCCTAAACTGAAATCAATCTGTAAATTCAATTCATATTAAAAATACCAGGAAGCGAAAGCCAAGGCACAGAATTAGTGAGGCAGATGTAATACAAATATAAAATATAAGTAGTTTCATTCTTCTCACCCTGATCTTCACACTTTTTATCTATGTTTATCTTCCTTACTCCAGTTAAGAACATTTGAGAATAATTTAAGCAACAGAGAAGGATTTTATGCTAAGCAACAATAAAAGCAAGAACAGGATCCCAAGGTGATATGATGATTAAATGTAGTGTGATATCCTGGTGTGGATCCTCGAACAGAAAAAAGGACATTAGGTAAAAACTAAGAAATCTGAATAATGTATGGACTGTCAAAAATTTTATAAGGAAGACAAGAGCTTCCTGAATCAACTATTATACCTCACATTACAAATCTGTATTATAGATCATTAGGATGTTGTTAAATGCCATTTCAATTTTCAGTAAAAGCTATTCCAATGATTTAATGAAAAAGAGAGCTCTGCTTTCTGTTATAAATGAAGGAAAATTTTTAAAAAGTATAGATCCCTATATTATATATAGCTTCCTTTCCCACTTTTATAAACATTAACCTATCATTCCAATTAGTTACAGTATGGACTTTATGGAATAAAGTGAATGAAATAATTTCATTACTTTTTATCTATAGTCACTTCAGGAAGTAAGACAATGTTTCAGCACTTGGCAAAGACCTGTCATATACGGAACTTCATTTCCCATCTAAGAGCAATGCCAAGTCACATATTTTATGCTTCTCTGTCTCACCTCTTCTATATGTTCTTTTTCATTTCTTCTTAAAAATATTTGGCTTGTCCACTCAACTCTAAGTCTTACTCTTCATTTATAGTCTCTAGATTTCGGATTCTCAACCTACAAGAAGTTTCAAACACACTTCCAGGGTAGAAAAATGAATCTTTTATTGTGATTTATAGCTCTATCAGAATCACTGCTTTTGGAATCTGCACAGATCATACTTTGTATTAAGAAACCAGGCAGGACTGTAGATTTATTCATGTCAGCTCTGAAATATTTACTCCTTCTATTCCTCTCTAGCTTCAAATGCTTTTAGCACCCTTCTCATCAGCTTTCTGAGGTTAACTAGATATTTCCAGAAAAAAAGATTGTGGGCAACATGAACTCTGGTCTGGGAGGCAAAAGATCAGGTCTCTAAACAAAACTAGAATAGAATTGGCTGTTTATTCTTGAGCCAATTCTGTTCCCTGGGTATCACTTTTACCACTGATCAGATCCCTTCTAAATCTAATAATCTATGGATCTGGGGTGCAGAAAGTAAATAAGCATATAATAAGAGTAAAAAGTTGGTATCAGCAAAGGCAGAAAGATGTAGATCACCTTGTTCACTCCTCCTGATGCTTGCATTAAGTCAAAGCCACCTCAAAATGCTTCTGTCAGCACACTCCTCAGCACAATCATGAAGAAAACCTTTCTGCATGCCTCCTTCAAGAAGTTAACGTTCCCTTTCTGATCTCACTTAATGTGCTGTTCCCTATATAATCAATTAATGGCTTCCATCTTTGATCATAACTCTATATGTTTATCTCATCTCAAAGTATGTATTACATGAATGAAAAATAAATTAATATATGAGAAAGCATTATGTTAATCTTATTTGGGTAGAGTAAGCAAATCAAAATTAGAATGCATCTGGCTATGTCTTCCATACTTGAGAAAATTAAAAGGTTGAATAAATTGCTTGAAAGGCATTACAGAGTCTTTTCATACAGCATAGAAGAAAAGATTAGTATCCAAGCAACCTAGATAAAATGCTTTTTAGTCTGTTAAGCTTAAAGCAAAAAAAAGATGAGATGTATGCTTTAAGAGAAAATTACTGGTAATTATACCCCACTTTAAGATAGGCAAAACTAAATTCTCAGAGCCTTCAGTCTAATCACTCAAACATTTATTGAGGTGCTGGGAAAGAGTCAAAACTGTATCAGATACAGCCTCTCCATTTAAGACACTCCTAAACTAATAAAAAAAAAAGATAAAACTGAAGACAAACAATTCCTTAAGTAAGGTGCAAAACAGATAAAGTGCCAGAGTAGTGATTTAGCTCAAAGTGGCATGCCTTTTCAAAGAATAAGACCCGCTTTACATCTGGTATGGGTCAGAGCATTAGAAAACACTTCATAAAGAGGAGCAATTTGAATTCTGCCTCAATTAGATGATACCCAGGACTTGACTGAGGTAAGAGGAGTGGTGTGTGTGTTTCTCTCTGTGTGTATGTACATGCTTTCTTGCTTTCTTTGCTGGATATTTTCTGTTTGCTTAAGTTGCTTTCTGTTGGGAGAATGACCTGACTGAATCATAGCAGGGGATTCCCTAACACTTGATACTGGGTTTGGCTGGACAATGGGGAGCCCATGAACAATCAGAGGGGTCTAGGAGAGGGAAGTATTTATTCCCCTAGATCCTGTGAGTGATTATCTCAGGCTGAGAGTGTCCCTGGACCAAAGTCATAGCTATTTTTAGGACAATCCTCTTTGCATAGAGGGATTAATACCTCAATATAATAAAGGCCATATATGACAAACCCACAGCTAACATCATAATGGTGAAAAACTGAAAGCATTTCCTCTAAGATCAGGAACAGGATAAGGATCCCCTTTCTTGCCACTTCTGTTCAACATAGTTTTGGGAGCCCTAGCTGCAGCAATAAAAGTAATCCAAATTGGAAAAGAAGTGGGACAATTATTTTTACACAACTCTTTGCTTCCACTATCTAGTAACAACTCCACCCTCTACTAAGATATGTCAGTAATAGCCCCACTGTTATCAGCCTTAGGGTACTTACTGCATTATTCTCTGTACATCTTCTGTAGCCTACACAAATCTTTGTAAATAGTTTTTTAATAAAATAATTCTTGAAGTTATTTTCATGTGAGCATGCTGTTGTTTTTTTACTGGAACATTAACTGATACCTATGGTCCTAGTGATGAGTAGGGGAGGTAAAGGGGAGTGTTTACAGAGACTGTAATCAGAATACAGAGACTCTACCTATTGGGGAAATCAAGATATTAACCTCGAGTAGGTAGATCATGACCAGTTCATCCTCAAAATTGAATGACAGAATATTCAGAGACATCTGGGAACACAGATGAACATGATAATGAAACTTTGTAACTTACTACCACTTTCTACACCTCCTTCCCTCTGTCCTGAACTCCATGTTTCTCACATGTAGACCATGTGGTTAAGTCTCCTCAAGCCCTTGTCTTACATTCATCCTACTCTTAGATACTAAAACTTGAAGACTTTTCTAAAACAAGGTTATCAGTCTGGGGATTCAGATGTTAAAAAATCAACTCAAATTATATATGAAAATGGATGTATATAGGAATTTTTCTTGTGAGAGAGAATCATTGGCTTTCATCAGATCCTTAACTGGGCCCATAATCCGCCCCCCTACACACACACACATCCAGTTTAATGTGGATGATTTGTTAATTTCTGATACTAGGCATGTGAAGGTGGCATACTGAACATAGTAGATATACAGTGCATTTCTCAGTATTGGCCCACAATGCAGAAGTGTCCTATGGTGCTCTTGGGTCAAAATACTGGGCTCGGATCATGAATCTAATTAGCTAGGTGACATGAAAATTTTTCTTAATCTTTTTGATCCTAAACTTTCTCATGTATAAGGTAACAATAATAATAATAAAAAAAAAATGACTACAGCCAAGGAACAGTATGGGAAATAAGTAAGATACTGCTCATGAAAATTCATTGTAAACTCTAAAGCAAGAGCACCCCACCCAGGAGATTTTTATTTTAAATGGGACACTTGCCCTTTAACCTCAGATAGTTAATGTCTAGTAGTAGGTCCAGGCCCCACTATATTTCAGTAAATTATTTCACATCATATAAAAAAGTGATTGCTAACTTAAACCAATCCTGAAACTTCAGAAAGTTCTTCTGAAATTCTTCTCATGGCAATTTCCACACAATTAACTATAGTAATCTGATGTTATTTTATTCAGAAGTATTAAAAATTGGATATAGCATCTCTGAAAACGCTTTGTCAAGAATAGTATGTATTAAATCATATATTATCACTTTCTCACCTACTCTATAAAAGTGAGGCATTTCAAAATCACATTTATTTTAGTGTCTTGAATAAATTCATTGTGAATCTGAGACAGATTATCATTGTGAAGAATTAAAAATTATTCAAATTCAACCTCTAACTTTTATTATTGTGTCATTTTTAACAGTTTGCCAAATTTCTTCAGTTTCTTCAACTAAACTTTGTATGTTAATGTTCAGCTCACACAAAGAACAGAGATAATCCTCTTTATGCACCCCTCCCCCGACAGTGGAGAACTGCCCACGGGCTGCTGGGGCTTCCTTGCAGAGTAAAAGTGTGGAAAGCCTGGGAGTTTACATTCGTCTCACAAAGATCTTTAATCAACAACTGACTGGTGCCAGCTCCCTCATAGAAAATAGAAAATCAGGATACACCTGAAGCATAGACCTTCTCTCCAAGCTGCTCCTGTAGGATCAGGCTGATCCTAGCCTCCATAGAGCTTGCCTAAATCGCATCCACATTGTCTTCCTTCCACTTTTCCCCCCTGCTTACCCCATTATTCCCTTAATGAATTCATCTAGGAGCCCTTTCTCAATAAATCACTGGCAGAAGGATCCTCATCTCAAGGCTACTTCCCAGGAACCCAACCTAAGACATACAGTGCCCAGAACACTGTGCACAATTGACCAAGAGGGGTTACCATAACAATATCAATATTAATTTCATTAGTTCTAAAAATGAGGTAACTTCCAAATATGCTTATTTTATGTTCATCAAATACCTCTTGAAGAACCTGGATTACTATATTTTAGGATCAGTTAACTGCATTCATCCAAGGCCAAGTACATATTTAGTAAAAATACAAGCTCTTTGACAGGAAGGGATATGTGGAAGAGTATCCTGACCTAATAGATGCCAAATGCCAGGTGTTCCAATCCTTGTGAAAGCTTTCTAGCACCTGGTGAAATTAAAGTGGTTCTTCCTCTTTAAATTAATATAATTATCTTTATAGTTTCATCTACAGATTAATTAGATAATCAAACTTGGGGCTACATATCTATACAGAAAACAAAACCACAAAGAATCTTTATGAAGTTAAAGTTAACGACATAAGGCAAAACATTATTTGAAAGTTGAGTGAAGGGGCCATGAATCAGGAGTCCTCAATCCTGTTCCAACTGTTGACTTCATATGCTCTTAAACCCATTACTTAATCTAATTTTCTCAGTATTTTATAAGATGAACTCAGCCCTTCATTTCAAAAGATAAACACATTTCAAATGATAAATTGATTAAGTTTCTCTGCTAGCAAGTGTCACATTAAGCTTTGATATGAATCATGACTTATGAGTAATTAAATATATTTGCAGATTGCATTACTCTGAAGAAGTGCCATTTTTACCTGACTTACTGTATTGATTCTGATGAGGAGGGCAGGGACTTGCACTGGACAGGAGTAAGGAGGACGTAGAGTCAGAAGTGGTTTATATTTTCCTATGTAGTTTAGCAGTAAAATCTGTGAAAAACCACAATTACAGAGCATGTCTTTATTAAACAAGTCCACTCAGTTATGATTTGTACTGCTGAAGTATCTTATTTAATGTTCCTGAAATAGATAAATTTATTATTCCTATTTTATAGATTGGCAAACTGAGTTTAACTTGCCCGAGGCCTCTTAATAAATAAGTAGTGGAGGTGGGATTTAAATCCAGCTGTCTGGGCCCACAGTTTCTGCTCTTACCCTTTATGATATTCTGGTCTGAGGAGAGAAGAAAGTAAAACGTTCCCATGGAAGAAGTGGTTTGGGATTTACATAAACATTGGTCAAAGTTAGACTGGAAGTACCTATCACCTTGTTGCAATAATTCAAGTATGCATTGATATTAACAAAGTAACTTTTTTTAAACATTTTTTATTGATTTATAATCGTTTTACAATGTTGTGTCAAATCCCAGTGCAGAGCACAATTTTTCAGTTATACATGAACATATATATATTCATTGTCACATTTTTTTCTCTGTGAGGTACCATAAGATCTTGTATATATTTCCCTGTGCTATACAGTATAATCTTGTTTATCTATTCTACAATTTTGAAGACCCAGACAAAGTAACTTTTTTAAGTCTTACATTTTTTTCTTTCCTATGTTATACTAAGTCCACAAAAGGCAGATCATGAGAGTAGGTTCCTGAAACTTGTAACGTGTTTCACTATTTTTCTTTCTTTTAGGAATATGATTTATTCTGCTATCACAATTGTATTGTTAAAAATTAAATTGTTCTGTGAACTGGACATTTTTGCTTATTGACTTAATGTTTAAAAAACCACACAAAGTCTTACTATACTCCCCAATGAAGTTGCAATTCCAAATATTGTGTTTCCACAGCACTGCATGCCAGCTGGGATAGAGTTTCAATATTTTCTTTTTTTCTTTTGTTGTTTCTGTTTTTGATTTGTTTTATTATACTTGTATTTTTATCAAAGAAGCTATTAAAAACTGCTAAGAGATATAAAAATATTTACATAGGAAACCAAGAAATGTCCTGGGAGGAAACAAATAAAATGACATGTCAGACTATCACATCTTCAAATGAAATATGAAATATTTCCAATAAATTGAAGTGATCTGATCTAAGGCCATGGCAGAAAAGCAGCTGCAGAAGGTAAATTCTTCATAGGTGAGGGGATTCCAAACAAGTGATTCAGACTCCATACCAAGATCAAATATGTCACTAGAGAAGGCTGGTTTACGTACAATAAAAACTCTTCCTGTTTCAGCCACTCTAACCCATCTAAGTGTTGCCTGTGTGTGTAAATGGAAGGAACTGTTTCAGGAAAGAGCTCAGAACCAAGGAGTTGAGGTATGTAGTATCAGGATGGCATGTGAGGCCACAGAAGAGCATAACAATAGGAGAAAGGGTCTTCCCTTTTCTCCTGCATCCTAAAATGAAGTTGCATCTCAATTTTACCTCATGACTCTGTCACCAAATCACACATTTTAGAAGACAGTGACAGCACTAGTTTACTAGACTGATGCTGATAAAAGAAGGAAGATATTTCAAGAGATGGGTTGGGAAGTTCAGGGTTGCCAGCTTAATTACTAAGATAGATGTGATATTAATTAATAACCCCAAGATAATAAAGGAGACATACAGATTACATTAGTAAGAAACAATATATATTTTAAGTCACAGGTCAGGCATTGGACCAGGAGGGATTTGAGTGTGAGTCCTACACTGAGAGCCCAATCATGCCATAGGTCAGATGCCTACAGCCCTGTCTTCAGTGCCTAAGAACAAACACTCTTAAAAGCAACAATGAGGTCTGCTCCAACCAGCATGTAACTTTTGCCACTACAAGGGTTGCCCAATGAAAATTAGAGAAGCTAAAAATGTTAAAGACCTCACATGGAAAGGGGAGAAAAATTCTTACCCATAAAATCTTTGCTAATGCATATTAAATGCATGTGATATTCTTTTGATGATGTATTTAAGCTTTCTCTACATTTCATTAATTACTATTCAGAGGAAGAAAATAATCTGGAGTGTTTTATGGAGGAAAGCTCATTCTGCAATAAGTTTTTAACTTGAATTATTCTGTCAACTAAATGCAGATATTCAGCTAATGGAGTTTTGTCTTAAATCAAGTTATATATGTGAGAATGTGACAATGAATATATGTATGTTCATGTATAACTAAAAAATTGTACTCTGCACTAGAAATTGACACAACATTGTAAACTGACTATAACTCAATAAAATAAAATTCTAAAGAATCAAGTTATATGTGGCAACAAGTTTGTATAGCAAGAAAGTCCTTTATTATAGAAGAAAATGTAGTCATAAGTAGTTCTGACGTATGTAACTCACCAATAGTTCCCAGCTTGCCATTTTTCATGGCCTCATGCTCCACTGAATGGCAAAATTTCAAAGGTTACCTAAGCTAGTACAATCAGTCCAGCAGTCTGCATAGAACTTTCACAGCATCAAAAACTTAAGGAACTGCTGTGTCCTGAGAACATGGAGCAAGCAGAAACAGAGGAGAGATGCCCAAAGTAGTCAATTAAAGGTTTTTTCTGCTTGTATATAGTAAAGTGAATTATAAACAAAAAGAATTCAACAAAATAGCCAGGTTTTACTTGTCTATGTACTAATAAATATCTGGATTAAATAACTCACTTGTCAACATATTATAATTGTTTCCTTATTCTCTGGCTCTTTACTCCCTTCTTTTAAAAGTGTTCAGGATTTTTTTCAACCTAATAATGTCCAACTATGGGAGAGACATCCAGTTAAGTCTCCCCATTGGACTGTGAATGCTTTAGAGGTGTGGCCTCGCCCCTGTGTTCCCAGAGTAGAGAACCTGGCAGCAGAGCAATGGTTCAATAACTGGAGGATCTGAAATGCCTAGTTCTCCTTTCACCTTGATTTCTTCTCTTCCTAGTCATCCTTTCTTCCTTCTTTTCCTCTTTCAATTTTCTATTTATAAACATTGCTCAAGATTCCATTTTGGACCTTCTATTTCTCCCACACATGGTATGTTTTATCACTGCCGCTTATAATGATTGATCAAACCTTATGTACCATTTCTTCTAAGAGATCTTTCCATACCATCCTCAATTATATGAATTGTTCTCTCTTCTTTAACCCATTGAGGTATTCTGCACCCCAAATATGCCAACTCCGTTTGTTTGGCCCTATATAATAGTAAATGAAGGACTTAACACATATATTTAAGTCAAGAGTAACCACTATCAGAAATTATAACCAAAGCTAACCATTGATCCAAAATAATATTAACCACATTGTTTACTGAATCTTAAATGAAGGTCCAATTTTTAACCTGAGGGAATCATTTCAAACAAGAAAAAAAAAAAAATATATATATATACCCACACATACACACACACATACATATTTCTAAAATCACTGAATGAGAACAAAATAGGAACTGAAAATGACTCTCTACAAGTAAATACTTAATTTTATTTGATTACTATCTTTTCAAAGATTCCGCATTCCAATTACTCCTCTTTCTGTTCACTCTCAGCTAATGACATTGCTCCTTATTTTACTGGGCACACAGAAGCAATAGGAGAGAACCTCCACAGGATGCTATGACCATAACTATCAGGCTATCTGTCTTTATGCACATTGTTCTGCCTTTACCCAAGTTATTAATGAAAAGCTGTCAGTGTTCCTGTCTAAAACGAACTCCTCCCTGCTGCACTGGGTTCTACCTCCTTTTACCATTCAAAGACAATTATTCCAGTAATTGTCCACACTGTCTCCTGAATCATCAGTTCCTCACTTTTTCATGTATCCTTCCCATCACAAGTAAATGTGCTGACATACCTTCTATCTTGAAAAAAAGAAAGGAATGAAGGAAGGGAGAGAGGAAAGGAGGGAGGAATGGAGGGGAAAAAAAGAAAATGAAGAAGGGAAAAAAAGACCTCTAGATTTCACATGTGTTATCATGCATTTCTCTTTTCCACTTTGAAAATAAAATTCCTATAAATATTTTCTCCTCTCCTTATACCCCAACATCCTCCCAAACTTGCTTTAATCCAGCTTTGAACTCATTGCTCCACTGAAATAGCTCATCTCAGGGAGCCAAATGAATGGATATTGATAAGTCGAATAATTAATTCTCAATCCTCACTTTTCTTTTAACTTAATGTGCTGCATTTGACACAACTGAAACACTTTCTTCACTGGGGTTCTGAGCTCAGGATTAACTTTTCCAAGTCTAATCACTTGAAGACTGGACTTCATGAGAGGCAGGTGGCTTCCTGGAAAAACTCCCAGGAAATGGGCTACAGCCAAATGCTTAATGCAGTGAGTTCAAGTGCTCCCTCAACCATGAACCTGCAGGAGCAGAATAGGTAGGCTAAGGTTCTACCACCTCATACAGCTGCAACAACGAGTGTAGACCTCAGTCGTGCCTCCTGATCATATGATGGGAGGAGCTAGTGCTCCCTGGACTACAAAACCCAAAAGCCTCACCCTCCAATAGGCAGAATCCCTTCCTCCAAGTCTGGTATCAGCCCACTGGGTCCCTGTGCCTTTCCAGTGAATGATGTTTGTCAATTTTATTTGGTAACATTTTATTTAAATGCTGTATCTGTATCCATCAGAGAACTGGTATATAGTTTTTAAACGTTTTGTATTGTCTTTATCAGGTTTGATATCAAAGATAATTTAGCATGATAAAATCAATTATGGAATTCACTATCATTTCTGTCAGGGGTGAAGGAATTGGTACTGGAAAACAGGTAGTCATTTCCCCAGAATTCTCTGCCTGACTCCCAATCACATTACAATGTACTTGAATCAATCTTCTTTTATATAATCAGAAATTTTCTCAAAGCAAAACTATTCCTTAGTGTCCTATGAGGACCCTTAGGAAGCCCAGACTCTTGATTTCATCCTTAAAGCTTTATTAATGAGGAAACAGTATAAATTTGATTTTACTCACATTTCCAAAATGCACGAAAATTGACCTCAAATTAAAGAAGTCTAAGCCACGGGTTTTTTTTTGTTTGTTTGTTTTTTGGGTTTTTTTGCTCTGCTAATAAAGATTTCTCTCTTTGGTACTTTTGGTGTCTCCAAAATATCTCTCCTAACCTTATCAGTTCCGTCTTTAGAAACTATCTATACTGGAAAAGAGAAGAAACAGGAGTAATTGATTGATATATTTGCACTGGTGAATTAAAACCCTAAACCTGTTTTCCCTTTCAATTTAAGAGTTTTGCTCTTATTATATTAAAAAATATATTTTATTGTTCCTGTGGAAAATTACTGTATAAAAATTATTTTTTCATTTAATTTTTTTCATTCCAATTGAAACAGGTTTTATAATTCATAATAACTTAACCCTCACAAAATAATTCAAAGCGAGTTTTAGTGTCATTTAGAAAAGCATTTCCTCTGTATTTTCTATTATGCATTTACTCATAGAATAGTTAAGATTTCATAAGAAAATTGTAAATTTAATATTTAATATTCTGGTGCAAATAAAATGATGTGTGTCAATTTGGGAGCATCCAAAATAGCTCTAATAAGACTTCCTGAATCACTGAATCCAATCTCAACATAATTTACTTCAGGAAATGCTAAGCGAATGTCATTAACCACTCAGTGTTTATATCTTAGAATGTCTTCAATATTCTATTTTATTAAAAATGGTTGGAATAAAATTGCATTATGAGCTTACTCAAGACTTGGGGGAAAATGTGTAAGTTTCTCATAAATACTATTAGTCAGATTTAAAGATATATTAATGCAAATATGTTTTTGCTGGCATTGAGTAAAATGCAAATTCATTGCTTTGCTGTATTCATTGAGATGACAACCAGGTTAGATGTAGGTTTTGATTATCTGTTTTAGAAGAGAATTATTTAGTCATTGATACTAGATAAGTTTACTCATGAAGATGAAATGAGAATGTTTACTCTAAATGAGGTAATACTGTTTTGTCTTAATTTTGTTGGACATGTTTTCTCCATATTACAGACATAATGAGAAATGGGAATCACCTTATCCTACTCTCTGTGGAGATGAGAGCAGAGGACAGGACATAAATTAACAAAAACTCAGTGGCCAACAACTAAATCAAAGAAGAGCAAAGTACTGTGCTGAGCTGAAGGGGTGAGAAGGAAGTGAGGGTAAGCCAGGGAAAGGGGCCCAAATAGATCACACAGCAGCAAGGAAGAGCTGAATCAGACACAAGGATGTGAATACAAGGTTGGAAGAATGACAGAAAAACCTAGTAGTATAGAAGAGAAAAATAAAGGTGTAGGAACTTAGGAGACAGCAGTTTTATACCTAAGATAGGCTATATTGTTTTCTGTATTAATTTGTATACGTGACACATATATTTACAGGATGTGGCACAGGGAACAAAAAGAAAACTGCCTTTCTACCATTAAGATTTACCAGCGGTGACTAGGTACACTGACAAATTCTCACCTTATTGACAATAACTCTCTGCTTTTCCACTTAAAGACTTTCTCTAGAGAGCCTCCTTATTTTGCATACACAACAGCCTAGATGTATTGAAAAAGTTTTATATTCCAGAGAGAAGTCCCAATCAAAGATGGATTCCAATGGGCGATAAATACCCTAACTTATCCTGTACCCTGGAGAGACAATCCTGAGGTAAATTCTACCCAGTTCTCCAACAGTTTTATTTAAAAAAAGAAAAAGAAAAACTGTTAAAGTAAGTAAACTGCTTATTCATGCCCTTTCCTTGTCTCATTTTGCTAATGTTTCACTTGTGCTTCCAAGGATCATCTCCTAAATAAACACAAGTCTCCGAGTTAGTGTATGCTCCGGGGGAATTCAAATTAGACACTGATAAGTAAAAGACATAGAGTAAAAGTCAGAAGTAATACATTTTTTATTAATTTTACTATTCAGCATAATTATTATCCTGAGGGAGAAAGTGATTGACTTCAACCATTTTTACCTTTAGAAACATGGATTAATATCCACAAAAAAGTGCATATTTTTAAGGATACTTTCAGGTTTTTTTTTTTTTTTTTGAAGGGGATTCATCTACATTCAAAAATAAGTTTCTGAATTCTTACTTTCTGATCTTATGGTGTTGGATCACGTAACATCAATTCAAACTTAGTGTTAGCTTCATATAGAATTAACAAAAAGTTAGCAAGTCTTCCAAAATTAGTTGGACCTGAAAGTATCCTCTCAATGACACTGTGGATTGATATAAGAGACCAGGATAGGAAAAAATTAAACAAACTTTAAGATAAATATTTTTATGGGTTTCTCACATTCAAAGTGTTAAAAATGACACAATGAAAAAATGAAACAGAACATATGATGAATTTTAAGTAACATTTACTGAATATTTATCTTATTTGCTTCTAAAATTGTATGCCTCCTAAAGAGATAATCTTAGCTTCACATTTATTAAAACTCTTTCTTAAAGAATATTTACATTTTATGTGCACTTGAAAAATGTTTGCTTATGAAGACTATAACTTCTTGCTATGACTAAAGTTTTTGATTACCTTTATTTTTAGGATAATTTAGTCACACAGAATTATCCGACAGTAGGATTAAATCTCTTCAGGTAATATAAACTATACACATCCTAAGATCCATTGGCTGTTTAAAAAACCCTCCAATCGGTCATAATTTTATTTTGAATGATTTCATTCAAATGTTCTTTACTAAGCATGGTTTATCCAATATAAGGTAATTATAGAACATTTTAAATTTAAGATAGTCTTTTCACACTCAGGGGCTCTCTGAAAATTCTGAGTTTTTTTGTAGGTGCACAAGAATTAAAAGAAAAATATATAGGAACTCATTGACAATAATATTTTAATGTACTACAAAGCTACAAATTAATGAAATTGGATCACTTTATTTATATGCATCCAACTAATTGAATCCTTGAAAATTAAGAATCAAGATGTTTGAAATTGTAATTCAAAATAATTGACTGTTTTTCTCTGTAAGTTACTTCGTCAAAAGCCACGTCATGATTTATTCTTAATGCACTTTTCAAAAAGCAATAAAGATAATTTATTCTCTTGTGATATCAACTTAAAACAATTACAGTCTGCAACCACAAATGAGGTAGGAATGCACATTTGGAAATTAAAAAATAATGGAAGAGATAAGCACATTCCAATTGAGATAGTGTAAAAATTAGAAAATTTAGAAAATGGTCATATTAGCACAACAATTTGAACATTTAAAACAACAATTTTCAGTCACCAATGCCTTAAAAAAAAACAAAAGCATCTTCATCCTCAAGCAGCTATTTTTGCACAGGTTTCTATATTTTACCATGTGCTTATGTATCCATACATGATATGCAACATTTTCTTACGTGGTCTTAAATTTTTCATGCATTATATCATATTGAACTTAATTTTTCTACTAAACATTAGATTTTTAAAATTTCTTCATGAGGATGCATTTATCTGTAGTTCATTCAATTAACTACATGATTCTACCATAAATTTGCTTTTCTCCTTGTGAACATTCAGATGTTCCTTATTTTCCCCCAATATATTTAAAATGTAAATTAGCCTCATATTTCATGTCTCTTGTGCTGCAAGATTACTCTAAGTCATCAATTCTCAAAGTTTAGTATGAAGGCCCTAGGGGTACCCAAGATTTTCCTAAGAGCATAGATGAGGTCAAAAACATTTTTATACTACTACTACTAAAAATTACTTGACTTTTTCATTTCCATAAGTATACAGTCTCATAAGTGAACTCCTGAACCAACATTTTCTTAATGTCCAGGGTTATGTAACAAAATTATGCACAGTTATAAGACCTATTCAAAATATAAGATAGATCAATGGATCTTAGTACATAAAAGAGTTCAAAATGCTTATTGACATGGCTGCAGAATCTACATTGCAAATAAACATTTAAAAAGCAATATTTATTGAGTTCTGGTGTAGCATAAAGAAGAATATCCATAATTATATGAAAAGGCTATTCAAAGGTTCATTTCTTTTTGAAACATGTATTTTCTTCACATAGTTCAACCAAAACAACATACCAAATCATCATGAATATAGACATAATATGAGAATCTGTGTTCTATTAAGCCAGATAAAGAGATGTAAACAATACTACTCTTTCCACTAATTTTTCTTTTTTTGGAAAATACTTTTCATTAAAGTATGTTATTTTAACATGTGATGAATGTATTATGTTGTTTTATAATAAATCAATGAATAATATTTAATTTTTTCTGAAGTTTAATTTCTCTATAGAAAATATATATATTTACATATTCCACAAAAGCAAAATTTTCTGAGGTCTTCAAATAATTTTTTACAGTTTAAAGGTGTCTGACACCAAAAAAGTTGAGAAGCACTTCTATAAGGGTATATAGATCTAGCAGCAAAAATAATGAGGTGTAGGACATGTGTAAATTTTAGCACAAACTGAAATTTTATTCTTCAGTCCTGTTACACCAAATATAATGTCACAAGCAGTTTGCAAGGATCCTTATTTTTCCATATCTCTAGTAACATTTGGAATACTGAAAAACTGTATTTTGTTTTCAATATAATGGGTCTGAAATGGTATCTAATTGTGTTACTTTTTTCCCCCTGCTTATGAGGAAGGACATATTTCTTTTTAAGCCAGATTACAAAGCATGCCTAGCTCATAATGGTCCAGTTAGCTATATGAACATCATGTACTTGTCTCTCAGAGAGTACAAGTTTCCCTCCCTGCCATTTTCATATACTGGGGCTCAGCAAAATGTCTCTACAATGTGTGGTAACAAAGAATTTTAGACAGAATGGGGAGACGGCTTTGTGAGCATGCTTCACCCTGACTAGATTATGTGTAGCTCTGTTTTCCTTAAATAGCCTAGATAATGCAAGATTAGCTGCATGTCCTCACTGAAGGGATGCTTTGGCCTCTCTATGACAACTAAGTAGGTCAGATCACATTATTAGAGAAAGTAATATGGTCTAGAAGAAACCATACAGGCTGCAGAGACAGGAAATCTGCTTCTGGTTTCATTCCTTAAGTCTTGAAAGCGAATACCAAGAAGAACAAAATAACTATTTTACAATTTAAAGTTGTTCAAATGAGTTGACTACACTTAATAGAAGGAAAACAGTAAAAATTTCATAATAAAATTGTAAGTTGAGGTCAAATGAAAATGTTTAAAGGAGAACACTACTAGCATTTTAAAATAAGAAGAGAACTTGCAACCAACAAAAAATAATGAAAACTAAACTTTTTAAAAGGTTGCAAACATAAAGCAAAAAGTAAAAGATGAAATTTAGTATCACAAAAATATTGAGTCATTATCAAAAGAGTAATTAAGTAAGATTTGTGGAAAAGATTAAAAGATAAAGGATAAAATGTGGTTAAGATTTAGAAATTTTAAAAAGTAGAGGAGAATCATATATAAAATATGGTTGATATTAAAATGTAGAAAAGTATCCACCTTTAAAAAAAACAAAAATCTTAAAAAATGAGAAAATTGTATCATCAAAATGTGCTCTTATTTTAGATAGATAAACAAATGATAGATCTATATAATGTATGCATGCACAGTACAACTTTTAAAGATTATTTTCACATTAAAATTACAAATTAAAGTCAAAAGAAACGTCTAGATTAGGTCTATCCTTCTTCCAGGCAGCCACTGAGAAAGGAAATTCCCCACTTAAATCTTCAGCTAATGTCCCTCTGTTAAGGTCATGAGGACTGATTCTGCTCCTCTGTCCAGTCCCAGATACCATGGTGTTCAGGTTTCCTGGAATGAACAATCTCTCAGCACAAACCCAGATGGCTAAACCCGATTATGCTTCTTCTAATCTGAAGTCATTTAGAAATAGTAGAAATAGCATCACTAATAAGCAGAGGGTACTGACAATGTAAGAAATTCACCCTCTGTTCTGTTCACTGCACTTCTCCCTTCACCTGCTCCTCAAAACATGTGGAAATCATGGTGGAAATAACCTATCTTAAGTTCAAAACGACCTCAAAAGATAATCAACCAGCATCTGTGTTACTTTTCCCTATGATGGGAACTCAGCGTTATGCAAAGAAAATAGTCACATGCGGGAGGCCAATGAGCTGTAAATTGACTGTTTTTGTTCTAGTTCAACTGGTGACCTATTTACATGTTAAAAATGAATTTAATTTCTACTTATACAGTAGTATAGTCTACATGGGATTTAATTCCATGAACATTATAAATATAATATTCAAATTATTTAAAGAGCTGAAAAACCATAAAAAGTCTATTTAAATAACACTTGAAATTGTATTATCAAAAATAACTCAATACAAAAAGATGCTACAAATCATCACCAGGGAAATGCAAATTAAAACAAAAATTAGATATCACTACACACCTGTTAGAATAGCCAAGATCTACAACACTGACAACACCAAATACTGGTGAAGATGTGGAGCAACAGAAATTCTCATACTTCGTTGGTGGGAATTCAAAATGGTATATCCACGTTGGAAGCAGTTTGACAGTTTCTTACAGAATTAAACATACTCTTACTATATGAACCAGCAGATGTGCTCCTTGGTATTTATTCAAAGGAGTCGAGAACGTATGTCTACACAAAAGCCTGCACACAGATGTGTATAGCAGCTTTATTCATAATTGCCAAAACTTAGAAGCAATCAAGATATCCTTCAGTAGGTGAATGGATAGATAAACTGTAGTACATCCAGACAATGGAATATTATTCAGTGCTGAAAAGAAATCAGCTATTAAGCCATGAAAAGACATGGAAGAAACTTAAATGCATATTACTAAGTGAAAGAAGCCTACCTGAGAAGGCTGAATACTGCAGTATCCCAACTGTTTGACATTCTTGAAACTAGAGAGACAATAAAAAAGGTCAGTGGTTACCAGGAATGGGAGTCATAGGAGATGAACAGGCAGAGCACAGAGGAATTTTAAAGCAGTAAAAATACTTTGTATGTACTAAAATGTTGGATCTATGTCATTGTATGTTTGTCTAAATCCACCGAATGTACACCACCAAGAGTGAACCTTAATGTAAACTATGAACTTTGGATGGTTATGATGTACCATTGTAGTTCATTCTTGGTTTAAAGAAATGTAACATTCTGATGGATGTTGGTAGTAGGGAAAGCTATGCATGTGTGGGAGAAGGAGATATGTGGAAACCTCTATAATCTCCTCTCAGTTTTATTGTAAGCATAAAACTGCTCTAAAAATAGTCTTTGACAATATACATATAATTCAAAATACAATTAAAAATAATTACACCTTGTTGCTACAAAAAATAAAGGCAAACAACCAATGTATGAATCCATTTAGCATTCAAAATACAAAAAAATTAAAATCATAATCACTGCATCAAATCATCTATACCAAAGTATAAATCGTACTCTATTAATTTTAGACTATTTGAAATTTTAATTTACCAGAATTAAAATTCTGTGATTAGGTCATAGATATTTCATTTGTATTCCCTGGCCAAATTTGTCTACTCTTCCCGTGGAAATTTAGTTGTGTTCTGCCCTTGGAGAAGCACCCTGCAATGCAGAAGAAGATGAGGATTTAACTGATTAAACCCTGTCAAAGATTAAGAGTCTCTGTACGTTCCAATTATGTCAAAATCCACTGGATCTAAGAGCTAAAAATAACACTAAGTCTCCCTTTGTCACTTAGGTTTTCCAATATTAGCACAGATTTTAAGAAACAACCATCTGTGTTCGTGACTTGCCACTGCTCTATGTATATTTATGTATGCACACACACAAACACACATATATAAAATAAATGTATGTGTGTATATATATAAAATATATGTGTGTTTATATATATGTGTGTGTGTGTGTGTGTGTATACAAAATAAGACTAACCCCAGATAAGGGGAAGAAAGAGCTTCCAAAACTGTTATTTTTGGACCTCAAAACATTGTTTAGAAATGTAACAGATAATGTAAATGCACAAAGAATTGTACAATGTTTCTAAATAAAAAAATTTAAATATCACAAGAATGTTGACTTAATGTATTAATAAATTTGTATTAAAAATAACTTCAATAGGATTGACAGAATATATTTGAGAAAACTGCAAAAAGTATTCTAAATCTGGGACTCTTTTCCAAGAAGATAAAATTAGCCTACTCATTTATTTCTCTTGCCTTACAAAAAAATCTCATTGATATATCCAAAGAAATGAAAAACATAAGAAAATAATCCATATACTCATGGAAGATGTGAAGGGCGTCACTGATGCACCAAAGCACTGAGGAATTTCTGAGAGATACACGAGAGATCAAACTGATGGAATAAAACAGTCATTGCTGGGTGTATAGCATGTGACTTCATAAGCAGAGAGGGTCTCAATGAGAAATAAATAGAAATAGGAAAGTTCAACTGTCAAGCTCAGAAATGTCGTTGAGGTACTAGAGCCGTGGGTGATCAGTGAGGATAACAGAAGGACTCGTGAAATCACAATAGTGTCCAGAATGACTTTCCACAGTACATGCTAAATATAACGAGACATTCTTCTTAACATGAGTGGTAGGGCCATGAAAAAGCTAGGACAGAAAGGGAATAATGTCCTACTCAAATGTGGGCAGCCTCAAGAAATAAAGAGAAAAACACATCCGGCACAGTATAGCGCAGCTAACTCCCTTTGCCACCACGATAACAGCTTCCATAATTCTCACTGGCACTAAAGGCTCTCATGACACACTGCCACAACTGAAATCCCACCAGCAGACGTTGGGAGATGAGTGGGTTTGAGCATGATATGGGCTGGGGGTGAGTGGGAGTGCTGATAAAAGAACCTGACAATCCTCCAGCTGAATACTTCCAAACAACCAAAGATGTTAATCTGTTAAATGTCTGCTGACCAGGAAAGAAGGCTCACAGTCAGTCAGTGCCCACTTGGTATGCACAGGGTGAAATTTGCTCAAGAATTTCCACAGTTTTACATTTCAAGGGGGACTCTCAGAAGATTAAAAAACTATAACCCAAAATATTGCATAGGGCACCCCCTACCTCCTGCCTCTGGCAGCTCCTAATCTGAAGTGGGTGAAGGGGATCAACAGGTACAAATTTTCAGTTATAAAATAAATGTCATGGGAATGTAACATACAGCATTGTTGCTATAGTTAATAATAATGTACTGCATATTTGAAAGTTATTAAGAGAGTAGATCTTAAAAATTCTCATCATAAGAAGAAAAAAATTGTTAACTATGTATGGTGATGGATGTTAACTATACTTATTGTGGTGAACATTTTGCTATATATGCAAAAACTGAATCAGTATGTTGTACACCTGAAGCTAATATAACGTTACATATTGATTATATTCCAGTAAAAATTAGCACAGGGAACTCACTCTAGTTATTAATATGTATTAAAGCAAACGTTAAATTAATTACATGCAAACAAAATTAAACTATTTTTTAAAGTACAGACTTAAAAAAAATCTAGTTATACTGCCAATGAGATTCAAAAGGATGTGATATTCATTAAATCATACTATTTCACTAATTAAAATGAGTAGGCTGAATAACAAGGAACACAATTGCTTAATCATATGGTAAAGAGTATGCTTAGTTTTGTAAGAACTGCCAAGCTGTTTTCCTAAGTAACCATACCATTTTGCATTTCTACCAACAATAAATGAGAGTTCTTGTTGCTTTACATCCTCTCCAACATTTGGTACTGTCGGTGTTTTGGATTTTAGAGTTTAATAGTTGTATACTGGTTTCTCACTGCTGCTTTAATTTTCTAATGATACATTTCAAGCATCTTTACATATGCTTATTTGCTTTTTGTATATATTCTTTGGTGAGTTTGTTTAGATCTTTGCTCATTTTTTAACTTGTTTGTTTGATTTTTTTATTGTTGAGTTTTAAGAGTTCTCTGTATACTTTGTGTACCAATTTTTCATCAGGTAAGTGCTTTATAAATATTTTCTCCTTGTCTGTGGTTTCTCATTCTCACAGAGGAGAAGTTTTTTGTGTTTTGTCTTGCATATGTCTTTTTTTTTTTAATTGAAGTATAGTAAGTTTACAATGTTGTGTCTATTTCTGATATACAGCATGTTTCAGTCATACATATTCTTTTTCATTATAGGTTACTATAAGATATTGAATATAGTTCCCTGTGTTATACAGTATAAAATTGTTGTTTATTTTTTATATAGTAATTAGTATCTGCAAATCTTGAACTCCCAATTTATCCCTTCCTACCTGCTTTCCCCCTTGGTAACCATAAGTCTGCAAGTCTGTTTCTGTTTTGTAAATAAGTTCATTTGTGTCTTTTTTTTTTTAGATTCCACATATAAGTGATATCAGATGGTATTTTTCTTTCTCTTTCTGGCTTACTTCACTTAGAATGATGTTCTCCAGGTCCACCCATGTTGCAGCAAATGGCACTATTTTATTCTTTTTTATGGCTAAGTAGTATTCTGTTCGTGAGACAGATAGATAGATAGATAGATAGATAGATAGATAGATAGATAGATACCACAATTTCTTTATCCAGTCATTTATCAATGGATATTTAGGTTGTTTCCATGTCTTGGCTATTGTAAACAGTGCTGCTATGAATATTGGGGTGCATGTATATTTTTAAATTAGAGTTCCCTCTGGATATATACCTAGGAGTGGGATTGCTGGATCATTTGGTAAGTCTATTTTCAGTTTTTTAAGGAATCTCCATACTGTTTTCCATAATGGCTGCACCAAACTACATTCTCACCAACAGTGTAGGAGAGTTCCCTTTTCTCCACACCCTCTCCAGTATTTATCATTTGTGGACTTTTTAATGATGATCATTCTGACTGGTGTGAGGTGGTACCTCATTGTAGTTTTGATTTGCATTTCCACAGAACAGAAATTTTTAATTTACCCAAATGAATTTAAAACTCATGTCCAAAAAAATCCTCACACAAATGTTTATACAACTTTCTTCATAACCACTAAACCTTGTAAGCAAACAAGATGTCCTTTAATAGGTGAATGGATTGGAAAAAACTATGGAACTCCCATAAAAGGAAGTATTATTCATGAATTTAAAAGAGAAATAAGATATTTCATTACAAAAAGACATAGAGAGACTTCAAATGCATATTTCTAAGTGAAAGAAGCCAACCTAAAAACATCTATGTAACATATGATTCCAAATATATGATAGTCTGGAAAGAGCAAAACTATGGAGAAAGTTAAATATCAGGGGCTCAGGGTCAGTAGTGGGGAGCAAAGAGTAGGAGGGGCAAATAGCTGGAGCACAGGAGATTTTAGGGCAGTGAAACTATTCTGTATGATACCACAGTGGTAGACACATGTAATTATGCATTTGTCAAACCTACAGAATGACCAAGACAGTGAACCTAATGTAAACTGTGGACTTTAGTGAATAATAATGTAGCAATATTGGTGCATCAATTATAACAAATGTATCCCACCAATACAGATGGAAATAATAGGACAACCTGTGTGGGGGAGGTATTATATGGGAACTCTGTACTTTCCAGAGGATTTTCCTATAAACCTAAAACTTCTCTGAAAATTTAAAATCTATTAATTTTCAAAATAAGTAGTCTGCCATATAAAAAGAACAAAAGTAGATTTTAGAAAATAACACATATGGTTAATAGATATTAGAATAAGTTCAGCTAAAAATCAGTATTGGTTTAGGATATGAACTCAGAGCATTTGTCAAGAGCAATAAGAGAAAGAAACAAAAAAATCATAGTTGCTCTATTAAGGTATACTTTACATAGTAGAGCCATCACTCATTTAAAATGAATAGTTCAATGATTTTTAGTAAATTTACACAGATGTGTAACCATTATTACAATTCAATTTTTAAAACATTTCTATCAACCCCCAAATTTCCCTCATGACACTTTGTAATTAATCCCAGTTCCCACCCCTAGCCCTAAGCAGTCACTGATCTGCTTTCTGTCTCTCTATATTTGCCTTTTCTAGACATTTCATATAAATGGAGTAATTCAATACGTAGACTTTCATGTCTGTCTTCTTTCATTTAATATAATGTCTTTGAGGTTCATTCATGTTGCTGTATATGTCAATAGTTTGTTACTTCTTACCACTGAGTAGTATTCTATTATATAGATATCCCTCATTTTGTTTATCCATTTACTAGTTGATGGATTTTGGATTTTTTTCAATTTAGCACTGTTATGTAGTAATGATAGCATGAACATTCACAAACAATTCTTTGCAAACATTTATATTTTAGTTCCTTGAATAGATAGGAGTGTAAATACTAGATTTTGAATTAAATAGATGTTTAACTTTTTAAGAAACTGCCAAACTATTTTCTAAAGTAGCTTTAACATTCCACATTTCTGCCAGAAGTATATAAATTTTCTACTTTTTCCCCATATCCTTGAATGATGTGTTATTATCAGCCTTTTGGTTTATATTCTTTCTACTTGGCATATAACAGCATCTTATTAGCAGTAAGAAAAGGAAAACTTGAGAGAAAACCATAAAAAAGGAAAAATTGAAGAGATATAAAAACTTTTGACAAGATTTTCAGAAAAGGTGATTGAGGATAATGAAGAAAGAATAACAAAGATGTGATTTCAGTGACAAACATTGAATAAAGATATATATACCCAGATATATTTTTGGTGAAGTTTGCAAACTAATGATAAAGAAAAAATCATGTCAATTTCTGAACAAATATTTTACCTGAATAAAGATAATCAGATTAATATCAGTCTTATTACTTACTATGCCAAATTTTGGAAGACAACATCGTAGCATTTATGGCATTGAAGACAGATGATTTTGAAGATAACCAGCCCAACTACCATTCCTAAAGAAAGGCAAAAGAAAATACCAGTCAACTTGTTTGGGAAAAACAGAGAACTTATTATAGCTAAATTAAAACATAAAAATATGAAAGTAAGACTATAAGAATTAAGAAACGGTAGCAACGCATAAATGTCATATAAACAAATAATTGCAACAAGTGTAATACTGTTACATAAATAAGGTGTGAGGAGAACACAAAGGAGAGAAATTTCAACAGTGAACATATGAAAGTGGTTACAATGTGTGAAGATTTTTATATTGCACATTAATTCCTATAAGACATCATCCACAATGAAAGAAACACTAAAAAACTAAGTGGATAAAACAACTCTAACAGTTGAGAATTTTAATCTATGCCATCCTTAAATAAGGATAATGAGCATGTGAACTAACTGTCCACAGAGACAGAGATGAAAGTTATCTATTAACCCGAGAGCATGACCTTCTACTTGCCAAAGCCTATCTAGCAACTGCTGGACTTTGAATGCCCAATCTAATAGCAACAGAGATCAGTGCTGAGCCCCTGATATGGTACTCTTCCTCAAGGATACCAATTTGCAACTGGATGGCAAGTCAACTACACCAAGCCCCTTTCCTTACAAAGATCAGAGATATTTTTTCACTACAATAAACATCTATTCCAGGTGTTAGCTGGTCTGTCCACAAAGCCTCAGTCAGCACCATGATCTGGAGACTAACTAAATGCTTGGTTCACAGGCATGGAATCCACACAAAATAGTATCTGACCAGGAGGTGTTAAAGTGGGCACGTGACCATAAGATCTAATGGCCATATCACAAACTATACCATCCCAAAGCTGGCTGGTCTCACTGAGCTTTGGAATAACCTTAAACGCGCAGCAAAACTAAGTGCCACTTCAGAGGTAACATTTGGAAACAACAGAGTGCCATTCATTAGGATGCATAAAACTTCCATATGGCACTCTGTCTCCAATACAAAGTACACATAGGTCCAAAATCAGAGGTAAAAGCAAAGGTGGCCCCACTTGCCATCTCATTCAATAACCCACCAGAGAATTTGAGTTTCTTATCCCTGCAACTCTATTGCTGAAGATTTAGGCTGCAAGTTTAGAAGTCCTAGTCTTCAAAGGAAGCATACTCTTTCCAGACTGCATAGCAATGATTCCACTGATCTATAGGTAATGGCTGCCAGCAAGGCATTTTTGGATTTCTTGTGCCCAGAGAGTGTCAGTCAAAAGAATTCATCATTGTGGGAGGGGTAATTGCCTCTGACCAGCAGGAAGAAAAGGATTTCTTTTACACAGCGTAGTTAAGAACGAATACACCAAAGTGATCGGTAGAATCAAAGTGATCGCTTGAGTACCTCCTGGTTTTATAACTTTCCCCATCTTAACCATGAATGGACACACACAGCCACCCAGACTGAAAAGGGTATAATTAGCAAGGGCTCAACTGTCTCGGGTAGATTCTAGGTCATCACACCAACTAAGCCAGCTGTGTGATAAGTAAGGGTGTGAGTAATATAAAATGGATAGTAAAGGAGGAAAGCATCAGTTTCAGCCTCAAGATCAATTAAAATGGTAAGGGGTACAGTTCATCCCACTAACCTCTCCTTTCCAAATCTGCCCTCAGGAAAGAAGCCACAGGAACCATGGAGAAGGTGCTCTCAAGATATACAGGGAGCAGTAGATCTGTGCTGTGGAGTAGACTCTGGTGGCCATGAAAATTTACCACGTCTGCACCAAGGAGCATGGCTGACCAACAGCCCAGACGTTGCCTTTTTGAATCCACCATCACATTTGTACTAAAGCCATGCTTCCTATGGGCTGCGTATAGCCAATGACTGAGCCCAGAGGAAATACTTAATGGGGGCCTTTTTCTGCATAATGCTGAACTCTTTTAACAGGTAGTCATGACTTGAGAACAGCTCATCAACCAAGGATGGCCAAACTTTCTTAGACACTTTAGAATTCTCTAAGGCTCTTTCTTAGAGTCTCAGAATCTTCCTTTCCAGTCCTCTTTCCTTCTTCCTCTACTTCAAATGTGTCAAACCTGCATCATGGTCTGAAGACTCTTCCCATTTTCTCTATCTCTTGCTCCTTAATCCTTCTGCACTATAAATGTATTGCTCATTTAATTTCATTTGGAGAACCCAAATAATCACAGAAAGGTTAATGTCTTATTCATCCTTATATTCTTAGCACTTTGGAGATATAGAAGTTATATCTATCCCATTTTATAGTTAGAACTCAACAAAGGTCTGGCATATTAATTGAGTGCATATTTGTTGAGTGAATAAATGAATAGAGAAATGCTTATTGAATTAATTATAGTCATATCTAAGACAGTAACTAACTATACCATAATAAAATTCAGCTTTTAGCTTTTAACAATTTCTTTGGCTATTAGTGCATCTCAATGAATATAAATTCTAAATACTTTGGTAATTTTGTCAAATGGGAAATATGCATATGGAAATAGATCGGTAAAAGTAAAGGAAATTGAGCATAAAAAATGACATTTTATAAACAAGTTACAAATATTCTGATTTGTTAATGTTTTTAAAGAATGATCAAATTCCTTGCACTGAAATATGACAATTTGTGATTTTCCCAAACATTTCACATTCTTCTGGATGAAAATTAATGTTATTGACATGTTAAAAGTATCATGGCACAAAATTTCTGTAGATACTAAATACTATCATTAAAACCAACAAGAAAGCATAAAGGCTAATAAGTTAAATATATATAATAAGTAACACATCACTAAGTTGATATAAAATGAATAAAAAGTAGTGGTACTTAATAGGCAATCAAAGCCTAGCTTTCCTTGGGCTTATGGTTATAGAATCAGTGCTCATTTAAGTTTGACAAAGAGGATGAGAAATTAAATAGTCTCCCTCAGTATCTGCAGGGGGACTGGATTCAGGACCTGCCTTTGACACTAAAACTTGCTGATGTTCAAGTCCCATAGTTGGCCCTCCATATCAGGGGTTCTGCATCTGCAGATTCAACCAACCACGGATCCTAACATAGTTAAACCAGTGAATGACTCATGGATCCAGAGTGCCTACCGTAGTTTTATGACAGCATTTTAAAGGAAGAAATGCTGCATGAAGGAGGTTGAACAGTATGTTCAGGGCCACTGCTTCATTGCCAGCTTTGTAAATCATCCATTTTACATTATTAAGTAAACGTTTTTGGCTTCTGATGTTTCTGTATTCTCTCTCTCTCTCTCCCTCTCTTCTTCCTTCCCTCCCTCCCCACTATCTCCCTATTGTTCTCCCTCTTCCTCTCCCTATCTTCTCACCCTACCACTTTCTACCCTCAGTTTTTTTTTCTATGATTCCCTTCTTCCCAAACATCAATATGAAAGTTATGTGTTGAAGTACATGTAAACACTAATTATAAAGCTGTAATTCATGATAGACATGATTGTTAATTTTACATGTCAACTTTACTGGTTCACAAAATGCCCAGACATTTGGTCAAGCATTATTCTGGATGTGTCTGTGAGGGTGTTTCTGCATGAGATTAACATTTGAATCAGTAGACTGAAAAAAGTAGATTGCCCTCCCTAATGTGAGTGCGCCCCATCCAATCAGTTGAAAGACTGAATAAAACAAAAATGATAATCTTCCTGTGAGTAACTCCTACCTGACTGCCTTCTAGCTGGGACATCCGTTTGTTTGTTTGTTTTTTCCTGTCATCAGACTTTAACTGAAACATTGGTTTTCCTATGTCTTGAGTCTTGAGCCTTGTGGATTCAGACTGGACCTAAACCACTGGCTCTCCTGGGTCTCCAGCTTGCTGACTGCAGATCTCAGAACTTCTCAGCCTCTATAATATCATGTGAGCCAATCCCTTGCAGTATACCAATCTCTGTCTCTACGTGGAGAGAGAGACAGAGACAGAGAGAGAGATCCTATTGGTTTTGTTTCCTGACTAATAAAATGGAATTTCCAGGTTATTAAAGCAGAGTAGCCTGAAGCACTTTACACAGAAAATACATACTTGATTCTCTCTTCAAATCTATAAAATATGATATGAAAGAGTAATACATGTCCCCTATTATCCTTGTTTTGCTTTGTCTAGCTTTGAGCTTCTAAGTCTATGACTAAGCACAAAGCAATCATGTTGGGAAAAGTCAGTGTATTTGCTTTCTATTGTGATTATGACAAGCTTAGTGGCCTTAAACAACATCTGTTTATTACCTCACAGTTTTACAGGTCAGGAGTTCAGGCACAGTGTGGTTGAGTTCTCAGCTCAAGGTCTCACAGGCTGAAAACAGTGTCAACCAGGCTGCATTCTTATTTTGAAACTCTGACAAGAGATCTGCTTCCAAGCTCATTGAGGTTGTTGGCAGAATTAATTCCCTTGTGGCTGTGGAAGTTAGATCCCTGTTGTTTTGCTAGCTGTGGACAAGGACAGGTCCCAGCTCCTTGAGGCTGTTTTCAGGTCCTTGCCAGTGGCCTTGTCCAACCCAGTAATGGAGAACAGCCCGTGCTTCAATCCCCTCTCATGCTTTGAATCTCTCTGACTTCTTTTTCTGAGATCACCCATAGAAAAACTCTCTACTTAATATGGCTCATATGATGCAGTCAGGAATATCCAGATGATTGCCATGTCTTGAGGGTCACTGTGCCTTAAAACATGACCTAATCACAGGAGCAAAATCTATCATATTTCTAGTCCTGGAGATCAAATGTGATCTGTATACAAGGAATGAGGAATTTGGGGGGCCATCTTGGAATTCTACCTATCATAATCAGAGGAAAAAATGACAGTTTTTGAAAATTATCAACAAATAAAACCAAAAATACTACCTTATTTTCACAAATATGTTTTTCAAAACAAATCATTTTTAAAATATTTTTGTGAATAAAACAGTCTGGTTTTTTTTTTGTGATGATTCTTCATCATTTCTTCATTTCACAAGCTGATATGCACAAACAATTTAAAAAATAATTAGGAAAAATTCATTATTAAGGTTCAACAGTGTAATTGTTAGGTTTAATCGTTCATTTTGGACCATTTGACTCCTAGCTCAACTTTTTAGATTCTCTGCCATGAGAAAAAGCTTATATACCACTGATACAGAATATCCATGCTTTAAAAAAAAAAAAAAAAAAAGATTTTCTGCTCGAATGTGCTTAGTCCAGCAAGGCATTTTACTCAGAAAATTTTATATAAATGTTAATTCTAAAATGACACAAATTATACACATACATCATCAATGTCTGCAAAGATAATGCTTGTTATCATCCTGTATTTTTATTTTGAATATTATGTAAGACACTTTAAAGACTCACTTCTTGCCTTCAAACTATTGCTCTCACACTTCCCACTCCCAACTCTGAGTCATATTCATTTTTATACTAATCTTTTTAACTGTGAAATAATTTATCTGAGTTGACATTCAGGTATTTCAAGTGAAGTCATGTATATAGTTTTAAATTTAAAAAGAAATTATACTGAAGATAGTACACTCATCCTAGACTTTGAAATTTTACATAACTGGCTACACTGGATTTTCCTTTCATTTATATTCCCAACTCCAATAATATGTATTTTTTCTCTGAAAATTTATACTGGCTGTATTTTTAAATCACACTGGAATTTCATACTTTGGATGGCTATTACAAAACTGCAATATTGCAAAACTCAACCGGGAGAAGAGTTCTAGTTCCCATGGTGATGGCCCCAAGCTTTAGCTTCTCTCCAGTAAAAGAACCAGAATTAATTCTGGCTAAATAGCATCCCAAGGTATCTCCCTGGAACTGGATTAGGGATATATCCAATAATACCTTACAGTCAAAGACACCAGCAGTGGCCAACTGTGATCATACTGTACAACAGGAAACGTGCTCAGATTTGGCAGGGTTTCATGAGGATGGCATAAAATAACTCCTTAATATCAGATCCTGCTAATACTTTACACATCTCTGGAAATGTAAAAAATAAACAAATCTCTTCTCTGTGAAGATGGACTACCTCATTACAATTCTTTGTTTGGAGGCAAAAGAGGTTTGGCTACAGATGCTGCTTAGCTGGGTGTAAGCACAGTGAGGTGAAGATTGGTATTTTCATCTTGATAGCAGCTGCGGAGCACTGTGGGGCATGTTTCTATTTACATAAAGATTAGTTTAGTTATTCTAGAAGTTTTGGCACTGGTAAAATGAGAGTGAGAAATCCAAGGAATTCATGACTGTGAAGTAGAAAGATTCTTTTAAGTATCAGTTAACAGGGCAAATGGAAGACAAATAAAAGTTTCTAGACCTTGTGAAACTTGATAAAAATCTACTTAGAATACTATTTTTGTCAAGGAACATACATAGATTAAAGCAGAAAAGCCAAATTTCCTATTTAGAAATAAAGGAATGTTATGCTATGTGTTGCTCCACAGGAGAAGATAAGTTTATGGAGACAAATAAAGATAATATTTGGGCTAGAAAATGCTTAGCAATTTAATTAGAAAATGCTTAGCTGTTTAATTAGAAGTGAAGTAAAAAATATGTATTAATGTTCTGATTATAAGACCAAAAAGCAAGTTATTTTTTACTGCTTTTCACTGTGTACACTCAGTAATTTTTAAATTATTTACCTGTTTCCTCATTTATAAAATTCCATAACACGTATTCTAGAATAAAAAATTTTGTCATTATGAGCATCATTAACAACGCATCTATGAATGCTTTTCTTGGGACTCTATGCCAGGCACTGTATAAAATCCGTTCTCAAAGTCAGATAGGTCTTCTAGTTACTTGTAAGGGCAATAGAGCTAAATTGACAGGGATTGATATTTTTAAAAGGAAATTATCCAACCAATATTAAATAAAACAAATATGTACTCCGTATTTTAAAGAACAAATGCAATTTGTGTTGTAATGTAGTAAATCCATAGCACAGCTTCCTCAAAAGCCAGGACTTCAATGATAAATACAGACAATTCCTACCTCAAGGAGCTTGCAGTCTAATGGTTTGTGAAAGTGAATTGAGTCAGACTCGGTCTGAGGAGGGCCATGTAAGTCAGTTGGAAGCTTTCTGAGGGACGAAGGGCATGAATTCTATAAAATCAGACCTTCCTCAGAGGAATTCATTCAAAAATGCACCTAAAAGAAGTGGAGAGAGAACGAGAAACTGAGTGGATGGAGAGAGTAAGCAAGAAATGTGCTTGTGAGAAGTTATTTAAAATATATTTTAAAGTGTTCAGGAGTTGATGAAGAAAATATTTCAAAAATATTACAAAATAAAACAGCAAACTGAAGACTCCTGACTTTCTACAAAGCCTCTTTCCCACTAATCTATTCTGGAATCTTCTTCAAAGTCTTCAAATGCCGTTAATTGGCTCTCATTTGATCTGTTTACATTCATGTGACAGTCATGTATCATGCCAATATTTGTATAAGTCCGTCTATTTCTCTATATATGTATTTAGTCAACCATATTATAAGATCATCAAAACTTGTGCCTCTTTTTTGTTTTTGGATCCTCATAGAACCTATCTTAGTGAAGTACATATGAAAAGATTTCAACAAATGTTTGTTGGATTGGATAGTTTGTACATTTACATGTAAAACAGCAAAATGGGTTTCCAAAAAGCATTTTCCAATAAAAATGAAGCATTTATTAAACCAACCAAGTGATACAATAGAATAATAATGCACCTTATAAAGTTTTGAAGGTCTCTATTAGATAACATGTAATTCAGCACTTCTAGTTTAATGACTCCAGAAGGACATGTCATAAAATGTAGTTGATATAAACCTCAGTCTGTGAATCCATCTGTGTCTGCCTTCTTTCTTAGAGAAGGAACACAAAGAGGAACTTCCACGGTATTGATCAGTATGGATGGCTTCATAGCCTGAGAAACAGACAGAAGAAAACTGTAGCATACAAGGCTAGAAGAGTCGGTGTGAAGAAGAGGTCTGTCTCTTGAGTGGTCAAGAAATATCACAAGCAGAGAAAAACGACAGCCAGGAATTCACATAGGCTATCGATTATAGGGCAAGCTGACCTAAGCAAGTTCCTGGGATGGAGTACACTTTTTCCCTCTGTGTCTTGGACAGTTCAACTTCATGTCACTATGACCCAATAAGTTTCCCTGGATACAACTGGCTAAAAGGTCCATGTGGATAGGGCTAAAAGGACAAGTGAATCTGCATTTGTGCTCTTATTCACAAAAAAAAAAAAAAAGCAATATAAATTTAAAAAGCAAGTGCATGTTTTTAAAATGTGCTGTAATACAGCGAAACCTATCATATTAACCAAATGATCTTTATAGTCACTTGCCAGCTCTAAAGGGTAAGATCACTTCTACCAAGTGGCTAAAACGTCTCCTTTTAGCACTCTCCTCAGCTCTGACCTTTTCCTTATTCTCTGAATTGGGATCTGTTCTGTCCTCTTCATCTTACAGATGTTATTTACCTTAGTTCAGGCCCCATTATTATCATTACAGTAGTTTTTTTTTTAAACTCGTTTCTCTGAGTCCAGTCTCTCCCCAGTCCTGTACACCAGTTACCAGTCTCTCCCCTGTCTCTTCCACCAAGGTGACTTTCTATCACAAATACCTGATTATGTCCTCCACACTTAATAACTACTAATAACTCTATCTTGCCAATTGCCAACTGGTTAAAGTTAACATCTCTTAGCATAATATGTAAAGCCCTTTCACATAAGGTCCTGTATTTCTTCCCAAACTCATCTTTACCCATCTTCCCACTATCACAATTCCAAGCTGGAAATTTGTGCACGTAACAGGAGGAACGATCCTTCAAATCCACTTGCACTTTCATTCCTAGTGTTGTTGACTACCTTCTTTGAGTTGCCTAGATTTGCCTCCACCTCTTTGTCCATTTTGTCCCTTTGAGGCCCTTCCTAATTGCTCCATGTGGAATTATATAGTTCTTTTTCTGTACCCATACTATACTGTATATAGCAATATTGTTTTATAGTTACTGAACTTCCTAATAATTATATTTTAATTTTTTATCTCTATCAGATAGTAGCCTCCACAAGAACAGGGCTATCTTAGTTATCATTGAATTCTTCATCTCCAAAATAATAGGTGATCTAACACTACTGAACTGAATAAATCTTTTTTTTTTTAGTTTGAAATGTGACTAATCTCATAAATTTCTCAATTTTTTTACTCATATCAAAGATTCCTCCAATATTTATTTATTTATTTATTTATTGTTGATGGAGGGACTGGGGATTGAACCCAAGACCTCATGCTTGCTAGGCACACACTCTACCACTGAGCTATACCCTCCCGCAAAGATTCCTCCGATCTTTTACCAAAGCATTCTATATTATTTGAAAACCAGACTCCGAAGTCACAATGACAACCAGGTAGAAGTTTTATAAAAAGCCTCTGCCACCTGCCAACTCTAGAACAACTGAGTTCAGTGACAACTCAGGAAAGCAAGACTTGCCCACTACTGTACTCTTCAACTGAGGAAGGTAATTTTGGTCTCACTTATCACAAATGATTAGAGATCATAAATGATTAGAGTATCAAAAAGATTCTAAATTTCAAATGGGGGAAGGGTCTGACAGTGATTTTCAAGATAGTCTAGGGCCTTACTACTCCAAGTTGGTGTACAGACCAGCAGCATTATCAGCATCTTGTTGGTTATTAGAAATACAGAATCTCAACCTCACTCTAGACCTAAAAAATCAGAATCTTTATTTTTACAAGATCCTTAAGTAATTCCCATACATATTAAAGTTTGAGAAGCACCACTCTGGGAAAGACAAAAAGGTAACAACTAAGCCATATTCCTATGCTCCTTAGAGACAATGCAAATTGAACAGAAATCCTACAGTGTCCTAGAAATGACTGCACCTTTTCAAAGTTCCATTATCCAGGACCAAATCCTTCATGGTTGCCCAAACCAGGACCAACATCCACAGAAATTCTCTTAGACCCCTGGACTTATGCTAGAGACGGGCAGTTAGAAGAGGACAAAGAGGTGCGGGCACTCTTGCCCAACAAGAATGGAAAGTACACAGCTTTTGCAAGGACACATGACATGAGTCAGGGGGCCTATCACTGGCATGACGTTTCTTGGAGCTGTGCCTGAGGTGTGAGGCACATTATAATCTGCATAGATGGTGTCTCCCTGGTTGGAGTCAAATAGATCCACATTTAATTCCCTTATCCTTGGGCACATAACTCACAACTTTTTTCTCCTTCAGCTTTCTCACTTATAAAGGTAAACTAGTACAGGCTTAGCTAGTTTACTGAGTCAAGCAATGAGGGCCAACAAACATTACTGACCACCGCCAGGCATTGGGCATACAGAGATACAAAGACAGAATTGTTATCTCAAGGATTTTTTTGTCATCACAAAGTGAAATCTGGTGCCTAAATTTCAAGGTTTGTTTCATAAAATGTCATCCACACACAAAATATTCCACTGGAAAAAAGTTTATATGATCAAATAAATTTGGAGAGTATTATCTGATCACAGAAAATTTGTGTGTGTATATGTGTTTATGGGTAAATGTTTATGAATCTCCTGAAGTAATACACAAAGCTTACCTACATACATTATAGGCTGTTTCTGTTCCTTTTTTCCTTTCACCAAATAACCTATCTACTTCATTTTTATTTACTTCATTTATCTCAGATACTGAAACTTTATTCAGATATGTGCTTCCTCTCCCTGATCCAAGAATCATGTATGACTAGAGAATAAGTGTAGAGGGTAGTCTCAGGAACATCTGGAGTTTCAAGAATTTACTTGCCCAAGATCAACAAGCCTCTCTTAAAACTTGGCTATCTGGTCCCCAATTTTCTGCCTCCATAATTCTTTTCTCAAAGACAGTCTGAATTCTATTGTTTTATATTCATTATACCTTACTAGTTTCTACTGACTCAACTCACAAACCTGGATGGGCTTTCTTAATTTTCATAGTAACCATGCCTCCAGGATACAGATCATCTTTCCTCAGCCTTAGCAAAAAAATCACTGGTAAACTTAGCCTTCTACTCAATACCCTCATAGGAAAAGGGAAATAGTAGTATAATAAATCATTTACATTTAAACTGTACACTAGATAACTTTGCATGAATAAAATAGTCCTACACAAGATAAGATGTAAGAACTTCTCATATTACACTGTGTCAGCTCTCATGGATCTGAACAAGCCTAGCAGTAGAACCCTGAGCCACAGACAGTCAAATATTATAAAGACATATAACATTAATGGAATAATATTTTCTCATTTCCTTTCTCTATAAAAACATTTTTTCATTGAGAGAGGTAGCAAAATGCTTTTAACCCCAGATCCAACTTTTACATACTCATTTGCATTATAAATTCAAGATATAATAAAATAGGTTTATTTAAAAGCAAATGTTATGTTCAATAACGAGAGGTAATGTTTTTACAGTGCTTTTAAACAAATGAATGCAGGCAAAATTTAAGATTCAGTTAGTTAGTAAAGTTCTATATAAACTAGATATCTTTTATTCCAGGTTAAGGTTGTGATGAATCCAGTCATTTTAATTAATAATTAGATGGGATATATTATATCTATTTGTTCACAGATTAGGACACAGCTGTTGCAATTTACAAATTGCTTTTGACAAACCTTCTCTCTAAGATAAAGACAGTTGGGGTTGGGGCTAGCTACTCAGCAGGGAATCTCCAGCCCACCCTGAGATAATATTACAAGTCAGGCATTAGAAAGCAAATAAGGTTATTAATCCTTCTCCTTCCAACCCTCCTCTTTTCTTTTTCAAAATTGTTTTCTACCACAATATGAGGACAAAAGCTTGGACTTGGATTAAGCCTTAATTGTATTCAGAAATCAATAAAAAGTAATCTGGTTAAAAATAAATTATACTATTTTGGTCAGTGATATCCCTGGTGCAGCATGTATGGCATCTATCTGACACCAAACTAAATTTCTTTTTAAGTCAAATGTTTCACTTCTTTTTCTGAAACCACAGTGTGTAATTTTCTTGACTTAAGATACTACATTCTAGAGCTCACAAAGCCACAGCTGCCTTGAACCATACAACACCAGAATGAGCTAATGTCAAATATTCTTTAATTGTGTTCTTTCTGTCATGCAGCCATCCAACTCTTGTTTCTGTTGTTGTTAATGAATCTTTTTTCTATTCGCTATTCTGTTTGAAGGAGTTAAGGAAAACATCAAGGAGAAGATGATATCTATAGTTGTGAAGGATAAACAGAAATTTGCATGTAAGAGTAGTTCCTTCAGTATCACAAATCTCCGAAGTGCCACAAAATAAGTCTGTGTTCTTTACCCTGCTGTTTTAGTCACCTTTGGGCTGTGATAATAATAACAGCATAGACTGGGTGGTTTATAAACAACAGAAATGTTATTTCTCACAGTTCTGCAGGCTGGAAGTCCAAGATCAGGGTGCACCCTTGTTGAGTTCTGGTAAGGGCCCTCTTCTGGGTTGCAGGCTGCCCACTTTTCCTTGCATCTTGACATGGCAGAGAGTAGAGAGAAGCACTCTCTCATGATTCCTGTAGGGCACTCACTATCCCCACTCATGAGGGAGCCACCTCCATAATCTCAGCTAATCCTCAAAGAGCCCACCTCCTCATACAATCACATTGGGAGGGTAGAGTGTCCAAATATGAATTTGGGTTAGGGATGGAGTGGACATTCAGTCCATAACACTTAGCATTCAGGAGCCTTGACAAACTTACCTATCCTCCCTTCAGTCTTACACCCTCCTAAGTGAAGTTTCTTACCCAAACAGACCAACTCATTGTTTCTTAAATATAACGTTTAGATCTCTGCCTTTTTGTCTTTTGTGTATGTCATGTTCCCTGCATAAAGCAACTTCTTTCATGCTTTCTCCTCCTACCTCCTTCCTAGCCAACCCCTAAAGCACAGCTTGAATCCCATTTTCCCTGAGAGGTCTTACTCCGTTTGTCCCAACATTCTTTATTATCAATGTCTCTCATTTGACACATTAAAAAACTTAAATTGTTCCTTATTCTTTCATGTTTAAGTTCTGTGGTTTTTCAACTATCAGAGGTCAGACAAGTTCTTTAAAGAGCCAAACAGTAAAAATTTAAGGTTTTGTGGACCAAGAGTCAAAATCTAGGATATTATATAGGTAGTCATAGAACAGAAAAATTTTCCAAAATGTTGGATGAAATTTAAATATGATAGCAATAATTGAGTAAAAATGTTTTGTAACACAGATCTATTAATGAGAATAATATCATTATTTGTGAGGGAGGATAAGATTTTTTTTACTTGGGGTTTAAAATTAATGTTTCCTATCATCAAAATTGATAACAAATATTTATCTATTAATGCTGATTTGTAATAATATTTTATACATTTCATCTTTAAGAATATCTTTTCACATAGGTAGGTATTGCTAAATACTGATGATACTCATATCAATCCACAAGCATGTGATTTGAATTACGTATATTCATTACTTGGAGGGCATTTATAGAATTCTGTTAGGCTCTTCTCTTGATACCTGCCTTTTGGCGTGTCATTGCATTGTAGATTAGTCCCTCTAACTGGATGCTCCTCAGTTGAAAAGTTAAACAGATGTTGAAATACATAAATTTCTTTTGCACTTGTGTTGAAGTTTAAAAAATGTTAATGGAACTGTGGTTTGAGCAAACACATTCACTATGATTTGTGTGGGAATGGAGATCTTCTAGTTTTAACTTTTGACAGCACAGGAAGTGTATAAAGCAGCATGACAGTACTTGGAATTCAAAAATATTAGTTGTCAAAATGAATTTACTGTAGTGTGAATTCCACAAATAAGCACTGTTTTGTCTTGTAATTTTTGTTGAATTCATTAAGAAATGTTATCAAGTCTGAAGCAAAAACTAGCTTCCAAAGCCATTTAGTGTTTGATAGTCGTATTTGAGGATGGTTCTTCTCCCTCAGGAAACTTCCATCTCGTCCCTCAGCATCCCGCATACACACACACAAAAGCCCCCAAAACAAACAACAACAACAACAACAAAACAACAACAACAACAACAACAACAACAACAACAACAACAACAACAACAAAGCACTGCTAAGCCATCAAGCTGCTCCTCGGTAAAGCAAGTCAGGATATTCAAGTCCACAAAAGCAAATGAAATTCATCACTGGCACTACTGGTTCAACAGCACGTGACACATTGAAATCTTTTCCATAATACCTATTAATAATACAATAGATAAATCATAGGTTTTACACTTGTTATAACTTTCACAAGCTTTGTAAGTTTGTTCAACTATGTCCTTTTCTGCTTCACATATATTTTTAACACTCATGGTGTCAAAAATCTTAGTGGATTCTACTTAAGTAAGTAATGAATTAGAGTTTTCTAAACTTTGAAAATACTCTCACAGACTATTCATAGAGGCTAATGCTTCAGTCCCTTGAATCTCAGCATGCATTCTTAAAAAAAAAAACAAAAACTGACAGTGTTGGTAACATTGGGGAACTCATCATGAACCAAGTACAATTACTCAAAATAATCTGCCTTGTTTTCCTTTTGATGTTCTTCTCAATGTTCTCAACAATTCCTACAGCTATTCTTGCTTAAAGGGTAATAGACTTAAACAAGTTTTTTTCCTATGAATAAATTCCTTTAGCTCCTGCAATCAAATACGATTTAATTAACTCACTATTGGTATGACTTTCCTGGGTTGATTAGCAAAGGAGATGCTTGGAAACTTTGGTTGTAATGTCATTTTCATTTCTCTTTTATTTCTTGGAAAAAATTCTGTCCTGATAACTCATTTTTAATTTTCTAATTTTTTGATCATTGCTTTCGTATGAACTTGGAATATTATGATAGGTTCTTAGTCTAATAATTTTCTTTTAACGCAGATATAGTGTCACTGCTTAATAAACACGATGCTTTGCCACAAAATTTGATAACAAAATAACACACAACCGACTCTGTCTCAAAAGAATAACATTCAAGTCTCTTTCCTTGCTTTGACATAACAGATGTGCACTGGTAATACACACATACATATATAACACCTAAAAAATATTGAGCTTAAAACATCACTGAGTTATAAATATGTCCCTGTGATTTTGTAGTGAACTGAGCAGCAGTGAACACTGATGAGCAGACCACTACGTATGGTCTCTGTTCCAGTTACTCAGCTCTGCCACTGTAGCATGAAGGTAGCCATAGACAATATGTCAATAAATTAATGTTGATGTGATCCCAGTGAATTTATTTGTGAACACTTAAAGATGAATTTCATATAATTTTCATGCATCAAATGTCATTGTTGTTATTATTATTCAACCATTTAAAAATGTTAAAACATTCTTAGCTCATGGACTATATAGAAAAGTAAGTTATGGGCTGCACCGGCCATAGTTTGCTGATCCTTGATGTATACCATCGTACTTAATATAGCCTGATCCAAAGAGTAGGCAATCAAGAAATATTCGTTGTTTCTGAAAATGACACACTGATGTATTTATTTAATTAACCTAGTTTCTGTAAATAGAAGTATACCCTCTGAATCTGTGTATTAGTTTAAAAAAAAAGTCTACTGTCTATTAGAAAGGAAATAGACACATGCTGTGAAGTATCACTTAGTAAGTAGATGCCACCTACTGTGGACTAGTGAAGTGAATTAAGACTGAAGTGATCTGGGTTCATCTTCATCCACATCTACCTGTTTGGATAGGACTATACTGATATAATGCTGAGTTGTTTGTAAATGTATAAAATCAATTTTTCATTGGTTGTGTATCTAAACCTTAAAAATAATGCTTTCCATTTTTGTCTCTGAAGGAATTCATGAAATAACAACCGCAACAATTTTAATTCAGATATGTTTTACTTATCTGACTGTTTTTCTAATTTTAGACCTGCATCCTTGGAAAGAGGACAAGGTAAATACTTTATTTCTGTACATTGAGACACTGAGTTCTTTTGAGACAAGTGGGAATTTCATTCTGTCCCCAAAACCAATTGGGAATACATAGGCAGCTTGGAACACTTTCTATTTTGATGCCTGTGGAAAATGAATCCTTATTCAATAAATTAGCCCCATGGAAGTGAACATGAGGGGGTTACTCATAACACATTTTCAGACTGCAGCTCTTTATTATCTACCTACAGTGAGTCAGTACTTGAGACATTCTAAAAAAAAGCAAGACATATGTTTAATTCACTTTATATTTGTGTATATACATATTTATTACTTTAATACACATTTAAATTCCTTTTCTTTCTTTTATTTAGATCATCTAATTATTTTGTTAATTGACATTATTTACAGTAACAGAGACTGAATTAATGTTGACTCTCCAGAAGACCACCAGAAATCCTGATGCTCAAGAAAAACTCACTTTATGAAACCTACTGCATGAGAAAGAACACCAGCTTGACAGTGTTATTTTTTTCTCCCTTAACAGAGGCACTGGGGATTGAACCCAGGACCTTATGCACACCAAGCACGCATTCTACCACTGAGCTGTACTCTCTACCCTCAACAAGCTACTTATGGAGATTTAGGGTCTAGGCTAAGTGTTTTCAAGGCAGGTCTTGCAAGGTAGGTTACTGGTTGTTTTGGGCAGAGCTTATGATACTATAGCTTTGGAGTTATGAGCAGCAATGCAAGTAGTAATGAGAAAAGTCTGATATTTGATAAGTATGCTGATATTTAGTGTATTCGTTTTCTATTGTTGCATAATAAATCACCACAATCTTGGTGGCTTAAAACAACATTTTTTAATTTCACAATTTCCTTGGTTCAAAGAACAGCTTAGTTGGGTTTTCTGCCCAAGGTCTCCTAAGTCTGCAATCTAGAAGTCAGCCAGACTGAATTCCTTTTTCGTGCTGGTCATCCTCTTCCAAGAATACAAGGTTCTTGGCAGAATTCACTTCCTTGTGGTTGCAGGACTAAGTTTCCTGCTTTCCTGTCGCCTGTTGGCTGGGACTGCTCTCAGCTCCTAGAGGTCTTCACAGTCCCTTGCCATGAGGCCTTCTTACAGGCCATCTCTGGAAATGGTAGCTTACTTTTTCAAAGACAGCAGGAGAGTCTCTCTGACCTCAGGAAGGTCCCAGTGCCTCTTTTAAAGAGCTCACCTGGTAAGGCCAAGTCTACCCAGGAAAACCTCTTTTTTAATTATCTCAAAGTCAACTAATTCAGGACTTTCATTACATTTATAAAATACTTCACTTTTTGCCATATAACATAACACAACTACAAGAGTAATATGCCATCGCTTTGCCATATTCTATTGCTTAGAAGCAATTTATAAATACCACCACAGTAAAAGGAGAGGACTATGCAATGACATAGATCATTGTGGATCATTTTAGAATTCTGCCATCCAAAGTTAGTTGTTCTTATCTTCCAGAAGCAAATATTTCTTGGAGCAAGTAGCTCAATTGATTTTTTTCCCAGTCCTTGTGTTGTTTAGTACAGAAAGAGAAAAGGATGCTCCTTGCCAGAATTGCACAGCATAGGTGAAAGAATGTATGGTGGTTTTAGTTCTTAAGTAACAGAGGCGTCATATTTCCTACTTTTCCAGTTAAATTCTCTCAGAGAAGCTAGTCGGGGCCTCAGTTTTTCTACAGTTCCTATTATACAAAATACAATGTAATAGACCTGTGACAAATCCTTAGTGTCATATTGTTTTGAATCTCATAATATTCAGTGTTTTATATCGAACCACTTTGCTTTCCACCTAATACTACAAAAAGTTACTGGTAAAGATAAAGTCTACCTTCACTTCAAAAACCACTTTGACACTAGTGAATTGTGTACATGATGTGTGCTTGCTTGCTTGCTTATGGATTAACTTTTATCTTCCAAAATAGATTCGAAGGAAGATCAAAATTAATCAGTAAGAATTCAGCACACTCTCTTTCTCTATTTGTTGCTCATTTGATACTATCCTTTCACCCTAACATCTTTTGAGAGACATCATTGTGTCTCTCAAATTTCTTATTCTTACTTGCACTTTAGTTTTCTTTCATTCAACAATATATTATTAAAACCATCCCCTTGTCTCTCTGTCCCATCAAACCCCAATCTTATCATTATACAAATGTCAACCTATTTCATACCTCTCTCTTCACAGTTGAATATAGTTGGAGAAAACACATGCTGACACACTTCACTTTAAATTCATGACCACTAAACTGAAGTGATCCTTTCTTTGGTCATTTTCTTCTACCACTCTTTCGAACAAATGTTTAAAAACACCTCAACCTCCTCTCCCACCTCTCTTCCCTCTCAGTTGGTCACCTTGCTTGCTACATCACCAAGAGTAAGTAGTGAGAACAACATTCACATATTCCATCTACCACACCTATAAAACTAAGTTCATCCATTCTGATGAGTTCTGCCATCATTACTAATATGTACAAACTCTCTGTGCCTCTATCCAAGGCCAAACCCTCCACTGTCCCATCTCACCAACTCAAGAACATTACTCTAGTGATTTTCCCTTTGTCCACATTGGAAGATTCCTTTTTTTCCCCTCTTATTCAATCATTCCTATCAACACATAGACATTCTTCTATTTACAAAAATAAAAATAAGTTTTTAAATTTCTCATTCCTTCCTAGCTAACGACCTGTTTTTGTGCATCACTGATAGAAACCTGAAGATATTTATATACTCACTGCCTCAAAATCTTCTATTTCAATTGTCTCTGTTACCCACTGCAATTAGGCTTTACTTCCTGTCAATCCACCAGAACAGTTACTACATGATTATCTGTCAGCTTTACCCTTCTGTATTCAACTTCGTAGATTCAAAGTATGTCGGTGCTGGGACTCTGCAAACTACATTTCTGCTTCACCTGCTGATTCTCTATAGGATCTGCCAGTATGTGTCACTAGACAGAGACTGCAAGGCTGGAGGAAGAAGAAATGACTTGCACTTCCTATATGTTATTGTGGCTGTCTACTTTTTTTTTTTTTTTTTTTTGGTCTATAATTCTTCAATTTGGCAGAAGCAGTTCCTTACTGTAACAGCAGGTGAATTTATTTTGCATTATTTTCAACACTTTAAAACTAGTTTCACTGTGCTACCACCCAGAAGCATCAGCACTAGCCAGCTGGATTCTCCTTTTCAGAGTCAGGGCCAAGTGTAAGGTGAGGTCAAGAAGGAGCTAAAACACACATATTAAGGAGGAATTCCCTCTTAAGTTGTGCATTTGCCAATCAGGGACCTGTCCTTGATGTGGTAGGCTTTCCAGGGCTAAACAGTCAACATTCTCTGTGGGTAATCTACCCTTAGAATTAAGTCCTAGGCATGATTTTGAGGATTTTTGCCCTCCAGCTGTAGGAAATCACAGTTGCTTTAAATGCTATTGAGGAAGCCTTTCCACATTCATACTTTGCCTCAGATTTTCATTGTCTTCTTCCAGTGTATAACTGGCACTCAGCAAGAGCCATTCAATTTCCTTGTCCTTATAAATTCTGCATATTCTGAATATCTCAAAAACTTGAGATATTGTGCCAACAACTGCATTCGCATCCTCTGATATTCCATCCCAGTGAATGTCATTACTGCATCTTGACAGCATGCCAGAGGTATCACTTTTCCACCTGTCATTAGTGACGGGGCTCTCAAAGTCAGCAGCTGGCTAGTGGTCTAACTTCAAAATCTCTTTTATAATCAGATTCCCTAGACCACACCTGGCACCAATAGTCTAAGATCAGATTTCCCAGGAAACATTCTGAGGCAGAAATTTGCATGCAGGACAGAAATTGGAGAGCACCCTTGGGAATCAACATTTGTGAGGAAATAAAGAAATCAGGATTGGCTAGAGGGAGGAACTGACCTCTAACAGTCACAATAGAGGCCTCAGTTGACCTCATAGGGAGCACTGAAATTGGAATGGTATCTCATGGTATCTCACCTTGAACTAAGGAGGGTGGGCTTCTACAACCAGCATCTAGCAATCCTTGGTTACTGGCTGCCCTCTGTGAAGGCGATATGACTTTAGCAAGGCAGCCCTCTTTGACTGAGTGCAATTCCAAACAAGGGATTCAGCTCAGACACATCAGCAGTCAGATCTCCCAGCAGCAGGGGTTTGAGTGCTCAGTTCTGAAGGGGAGATCTAGTCAGTTCACCACAGCATCTGCTGCTATTATTAAACATTACACATGGTATAAGCATTTTTATTTTATAAATATTTTAGAATTATTAATAACAATCAAATGTTAATGACCCTATAACTATGGTACTGAATTTGTGGAAATGCATAGCCTAATAGATGTTTATCAATCCATGTGAAAAATAATCAGCCAATTAATAAATGACATATTCATACATATAAATATGTATATCATAAATATATATATGCTAATATTTTAATGTATCTCCTTTGGAAATTTTAGTAACCAGAAAAGAGAACTCTTATTAGAATGACTTATCTTTATTTTAAAATTAATTATAAACAAATTTATAATTGCCACTTTCAACTCTTCTATTTATCTATATTCAATTATTGCCATTTCTTTCTTTGACTATGGATGACTAAGAGAATTTGCCCATCTTGGGTAACTGAATTGAAAATATTCTTAACTAAATTTTCATTTGCATGGTAAAAGCATATCATTGGGTGTCTATTCAGAGATAACTTAAGAAGGTAATTAAATAAGATAAAGAAGCATTGGTATTCAAGAATTCAAAAAACAGATGAACTTACACAAAACAAAGATTTAGAGTTATGAGAAATACATAATCCATAGTATTAACTGACCATAGATGTGACTTTCTGATATTTAGCAAGATATTATGACTCTAATATATTCAAAAATATTTACAATAGAACACATTTTCTATTTAAAAATCCTAGTAGCAGCAAGTATAATCAGATAGTAAAAATTTGAATATATAAAGCAATATAAGTATACCAATCAGACTTTTACTGTGCATTCCCAGGCCTTGTTTAAAGGACAATATGCAAATCAGAGAAAAGGCAGGCATTAGGAATTAGTTTGGCATGATTAACTACATCATTTGCACATTGAATCAAATCATCAAGAAACAAGGGAATATATTGTCAATGTCCACCTGCTTTCAAAGCTTTCACACATTTTGTGGGGGAGTTGAAACGTTATGTTTTCAGAAGATAATTGCAGCAAGGAGCTGAAAAAGATAAGTAAGCGTTTTGGTATTTGTTTATGTAGTACATAATAATTAATGGAGAAATGGTCACATAGAAAACTCAAAGTGTTTTTCTGAGATATTTTTGACTGACTAATTGGTTGATTGATTCAATAAATAAATATTTCTTGAGTACTTTTCTTTTGCCAGACATTGTCCCAAACAAAAGTGGATAAACAAAGTTTATCTCACAATGTTGAGAGACTCAGAAGATATTATTGTAATTTCTCTTCATCTTACATCTGGATAGTTTAACAAAAGACTATTATTCTAAAAGGGAAAAATTTAAATGGGCTATGCTCATTCTTAAATATTCTAGAATTTAAATACACCATAAAGAAAAGTCCTGGTAATTTCTGTGGCTATCTATCATTCCTGCCCTCTTACCCATGCAACTCCACTGAATCTAGTTAATATCTACATTGTGTGGCTTTCGGTTCAAAGTTCTTTCAACTCACTGTCTCTAGACTAGATCAAATCCCCTTGTAAAATATTATCTTAGAATTCCATACTAATCCAGCAGAGCCTCAGTAAATTTGTTAACTTACATGATTATTTAAGTATTAACTGCCTCCCCTAGTGGACTATGGCTCCATGAAATCTTGGACAGTATTTTAATCCGGGGATGGAACAGTATCAAGCCCATTGTTGGTATTTAACAGACACTTACTGACTGAGCTAATAAATAAATTAATTAACAAATTCACTAATACTCAGATCTTAAATATAATATGATACACGCCTTGTTAAAGTAAAATTTGAGGAAGGTGAAGTTTGTCTCCAAGATTTCACTTTCATGTTCCTCTTCCGCTTCCTGCTTTTTTGATTCCCAGGTACCAGGCTGTATAACTATTGTATTTCCTTGGAATTTGATGAACTGTTACTTAATCAAAATATGGTCTCAAGAAAGTTCTTTAAATCCTTCAATTAAATTATAAATTTATGTATAAACCTTAAGGATTACAATTAACAAGGGCAAAACTTGGTTTACGCAAAAGAGATCTATTTCAATTTGCTAAATCATAGGTTTAGAGTTTAGGAATTAACACTCAGGATTAGAGAACTAAAGGGGTTCATGTTTCTGTTTTATTTTGTAAAAAAGGAGTTATTTTAGTAAAAACTGTCTTCTCTCCTATTAAAGCCATCCCTAAAATGAGGACCTCACTGTTATTATCTACAGTATCATATGCTTCTTTTCTACTTGCAAATTTCTTTTTTTTACCACCTTTATACATGATTTCTCAAAACATTGATAACCATACAAATTCCCATAGTATGAAGTTAAAAAGTTCACTTCTACACCAAGGTTCTTTCCTAAGATATTTCTTTATTTAAAAAAATTATTTATAAAATGAATGTACTTCAGAAGTAACTGTTTTCAGATGGGAAGCAGGAGACTAAAGATGGTTAAATGCAAAGACTGTCTGGTTCCAAGTCTTAATTTGACCACTCCCTACTTGTGCTACCTTGGTTGATCTATGTATCACATATTTTCATGTTTTAAATGGCAAAAATAGTCCCCTATACTGTTAATATGAGAATTAAATGTTTTATTATACATAAAATAGCTCATTAAGAATTTCAGTATAGAATACCAAAGAGAATAACCAATAAACAGAATAAACCAAGGCTTCATAATTCCTGTGGAGAGTGAGTCACCAGTTGCGATATTTATTAGGTGCTTATTGTGTGTAGATAATGTATAAAGGAAATTAGAGCTCAATCAAAGGAAAGGGTCTCTGCATTTGAGAATCTTAATGAGAGTACAAAAAAAAAATTAAAAGATCTAATTCAAGTTATAGTCACATGCACAAAAGATACATCAACATAGATATGCAGTAGACATATTTTTACATTTTATTGAGATATAATTTACATATCATAAAATTCACACATTGTAAGTGTACAACTCAGTGATTTTTAGTAAATTTAAAGTTATATGATCATCAGCACCATACAGCTGTAGGATATTTCCATCATTCCAAAAAGTTCAGTCAACCCACATTCCCTCCTTTCAAAATATAATTTTAAAAATTAATGTGAAGCCTAATTTATCATTTTGAAATTTTACGGATTGTGTTTTTGGTGTCATATCTAAAAACTGTCTAACCTAAGGTAATGAAGATTCTCTCCTATACTTTATTCTCAAAGATTCATAATTTGGCCTCTGAGAGGATTATAGCTTACTTTGAGATAAATTTTGTGCTTGGTGTGAGGTAAGAGTCTAAATTCATCTTTTTGTGTGCCAGTATTCTCTTATCCTAACATCATTTGTTGAAAAGACTATTCTTTCTCCTATTGAACTGTCTTGACTCTATTTTTTTTGAAAATCAATTGACCACAAATATAAGAGTTTATTTCTGAACTCTCAATTAGTTCCACTGATCTATGTCTATCCATACAATAGCACCATGCAGTTAAATTACTGCAGCTTTATAATCAGTTTTGAAATAGGGAAGTTTAGACTCCCAACTCTTGTTCTTTTTCAAAACTGCTTTGACTATTCTGGGTCATTTGCATTTCCATATAATTTTAGGGTAGCTTGTCATTTTTCTAAAAAATAAAGGGCTTTTGGGATTTTAATTTTCATAATGCTGAATTTATAGGTCAATTTGAGGAGAATTACCATGTTAATATATCAGTCTTCCAATCAATAAACCTGGAATTTCTATCCATCTATTTAGACTTTCTTTAATTTCTCTCACCAGTATTTTATAGTTTGCAGTACACAAAGTTTTGCACTTCTTTTGTTAAATTTATTCCTATCTATTTTTTCACTCTGAATCATTTTGAATGGAATTATTTCCTTAATTTCATTTCTGGATTGTTCATTGAATATATATACTTACATAAACAATTTATTTTTATATCAATATTTTATTTTGTAACCTTGCTGAAATTGTTTGTTAGTTATGTTGTAATTTTATTGTGACTTTAGGATTTTTCAATCTATAGGATCAAGTATTCTGTACATAGGACAATTTTATTTCTTCCTTTATAATCTAGATTCCTTACATTTCCTTTTTTTTCCTGACTGCATTGACTAGAAATTTTTATAATAATGAACATCATTACTTATTCCTGATCTTAGGGAAAGATATTGCCTTATACCATTATTTATGTTAGCTGTAGACTTCTATAGATGCTTTTATCAGACTAAGTAATTTTCATTCTATTTACAGTTCATTTTGCTGAGAATTTTTATCAAGAATAAACATTGTTTTTTGTCAATTTTCTGTACCTATTAAGATAATCATATATTTTCTTTTATTTCATTGATATAGTGTAGTCCATTAATTTATTTTTGGATGTTAAACCAACCTTGAATTTCTAGAATAATCCTTTTTGATCATGTTAAATAATTATTTTTATATGTTGCTGGATTCAGTTTAATCATATTTTTTGAAGATTTTTTTCATCTATGTTAATAAAGGATATTGGTTTGTATCTTCTTTCCTTGAGATGTATTTAGATTGTCTAACTTTGGTACCAGGGTAACACTGGTCTCATAGATAAGCAGTTATATACTCACTCTCCTCTAATTTCCGAGTTTCCAAAGTATTGCTTTTATTTATTTTTAAATATTTGATAGTATTCATCAATAAAAGCATCTGGCCTGTATTGTTCTTTATGTGACAATTTTAATATCCATATCAATTGCTTTACTTGTTATAGGTCTATTCCAATTTTCTATTTTTTGAGTCAGTTTTAGTAATTTGAGGTTTCTAGGAATTAATTCACTTCACATATGTTTACTAAGGGAAATAGAATTTTTTTCTGATTTTAATGCTGGCCTTGAACCACCTTAACATTATCATTGCCACTATTTTTAAAATTTATTATAATATCCCTGACCTATGCATCTTCCTTAAGCCTAATCATTGGGACCCAGGCATGATATTTAGAAAAAGAAAGAGACTCAAGAGTAGAAGGGACAGAAAGAGTAAAGATCAAATAGAGTAATAAACTTAGAATTATTTGATATTTATACAAGTTGGCAATAAGTGCTATTTTTAGATTTTTGAGGTATTTCTATGAAAACAGCCAAATTGGACAATATTTATTGCTTTAAAAAAAGTTTCAATAAGTGGAATGATTAAATTTAAGTAGAGTTTATCAAGGAAGATCACAGTGGTTAAGTAATAAGAGTCTTAGAAATGATCTGCCTACAGTGTTAAAGGAAATGAAAGGTTTTTTATGATTAGTGGGCTCTAAAAAGGTTTCAGAAATGACTCATGGATAAAATGAAAAGATAGTATGAAAGTCAGTAATTGTAGGACTTTAGCTTTTTAAAAGATAAAATACTTGGAGTTAAAGCAATGATGACTAAGTTCTCAGAAAAGAAGTCTGAGGACATGAAGAAAACTATTCAGTCAGGGACTAACAGGAAATCAGGACCATGCTTTCCTTGGTGTCTGTGGCTATTTTTACTACAATTGACATTGCCTGTTGATTGAAGAAAGTAGTGTCTTCCCAAACATTATGAGACAGAAAATATTATACATAATACCCTTGGTTGTGACTAAACTTTTTATACTAATGTGATCTGCACTGTGTTTGTTTTTTCAATCTTAAAAAGAAACTTTTTTCCATTTCGAGTCTCTTTTACCTCTCTCCTAATGTCAGAGATTTGGAGCATATCCCAAGTATATAAACATGAAATCTTGGTAAGGACTTGCTTATAAAGTCATTTATTTAAAATTGCTCTTGTTAATGAAGAAATCACAAAAGAAAAATTAATAAAATCCATGCCTCTCTTATAAATCAAGTATACAAAAATAAACCATAAACAATATTAAAAGACAAAAATCAGACTAGAAAATATTTGCAACAACAAGCATAAATACGTACACTTAAGTATATAGCCTTAATGTTACCTTGCAAATTCAAGAAAAACACAAGTTTAAAATATAAAAATAAAGAAAACAAATATAGTTACTAAACTTAATCAGACAATAACTCTTTGAGTAAAAAGTTCAACTTTCATAATAACTAAAGCAATATAATTTAATAATAATTTTACCTATCAAATTGGTACGAATTTTTAAAATATAAGATATAATGAGAAAGACAATAATATGCATTATAGGAATAGCAGTGTTAATTGCGATAACCTTTCTGGAAGATCTGAAAATCTGAAATATTGGGAAAAAATAATATATGTAAGTAATATAAAGAGCATCTTTTCATGTGCCCATTGGCCATCTCTATGTCTTCTTCGGAGAAATCTCTGTTTAAGTCTTCTGTCCATTTTTTGATTGGTTTGTCTGTTTTTTTGTTAATTAAGTTGTATGAGCTGTTTATATATTCTGGAACTTAAGCTCTTGTCAGTCGCATCATTTGCAAATATTTTATCCCAGTCATAGGTTGTCTTTTCATTTTGTTTATGGTCTCCTTTACTGTACCAAAGCTTATAAGTTTAAGTAGTCCCCATTTGTTTATTTCCGTTTTTATTTCTATTGCTTTGGGAAACTGACCTAAGAAAACATTGCTACAATTTATGTCAGAGAATGTTTTGCCTATGTTCTTTTCTAGGAGATCTATGGTATCCTGTCTTATGTTTAAGTCTTTAAACCATTTGAGTTTACTTTTGTGTATGGTGTGAGAGAGTGTTCTAACTTCATTGATTTACATGCGGTTCTCACATCACATAGGAATGGAGAATATAAACCAGGAAAACTTTAGTAAGGCAATTAGAGTAATTTAGAGTCCTTCAACAATTTATATAACCCTATACCCTGTGAAAAGATACAAAACAATCAGCCATCATTTCTGTAAAACTGCATAAACAGCAACTCTGTAATAAACGATTATATCAGTTTTGACAAGATATAATGGTGTTTAATTTGATCCAAGATGAATATGAAAACATTGACTTCTAGTCTTTAGAGCAGCAGTGATTGTGAGTGAGAGAAAAAGGGCTCTGTGTCATCAGGTAAATCTTTCTACTACATTTCCACTACTGCACATAGGAAAAATAATCATTTACACAGGGTTACTGTGAGGGAGCTAGGAAGGCATCCTGTCAGTTATAAAAGTCTCCAAGACTGATATTTTTACCAGAGATAATTCGTTAGTTGTGTTCAAAAAATAAATTTTTGAGGATGTCACCTTGCTAGTTATTCACATCTTAATGCAAATTAATCCATCCCTCACTTTCTTATTATTGGAGAAACTCAGAAAAGGTATGAAAACACAGGATAACTGGAAAAAGGTCATGGAAAAATATAATAAAATTGGCAAAACAAAGGCAAATATCATCTACTGTATGATTTTATTTTAGGCCAAAGCTGACCTCTCAAATCTATTTAATAACATAAATAAAACCCTTTAAAATAATTTCTTTAGAAGATTACTGAATTTGAAGATCTGATGGAATCATTTCAAAACTGTCTTCTGCCCAGGGAGTCATAAGAACACCTGCTGAGTCATGGCAATGAGGCATCACCACATGAAGTTTAAAAAGACTGATTCTTTTTATGACAGTCTTTTGAAAAAAAATCATAACCTTCAAAAAAGTGTTTGCATAATGTTGACAGGTGTACTGTGATTACTCATCAGGCCATGAGCGTTACATAAAAAGGGCCTTTTTTCCCCCACGGTTAAGAAAACTGGCCATGAATATTTCCATTCCACTTACAAAACAGATGCTAATTTTCAGATCTCAATTCTTCTTTCAAGAATTAATGGCAAGAATAATGGAGTGAATGGGAACGATGTGAATAGGGATATAAAGTTCAACTGTTTAAATTGGTTGGCCAGTTAGGTTGATAAAAATAACTGGTTCAAGACACAGCATGGTGGCATGGAAAAAACATGGGCTTTTGGATGAAAGAGTTATGGGTTTGAATCTTCTTTTGTAAGACACTGGTTTTGTGAGTTTAAACAAGTTACTTTACTTCTCTGTGACCTATTTTTTTTTTCATGTTAACTCTGAATGAAATAATATTTAACCTGTAGAAGTCTCATTGAAGTATGTATGTAAACTTATGCACACAGGCATGTGCACACATGCGCACGTGTGCACACACACACATACACATCATCTCCCAACTTTTCCTCAAAATGAAATAAGGATATTTATTTCGTGTTATCCTTTTGGTGTCCTCTGACCTTCTAAGTTCCTTTTTAGAGAGATAGATAAATCTGAATGAAAGAATAAGTCTTCTTTAAAGCTACTATAAGAGCTGTAATCATTAGAGGTCAGAAAATATAAATTGAATGAAAAATGGTGGTCATTTGGGAGGCAGATTAGATAATTGATCTCCTACCTGAGCAAAGCCAGTATCCAAAACAGGCCTGAAGCAGAGCCCTCATTAGATGGATAGACAAGTGAGTCAGAAGAGAAAACTGGCAGCCACAGAAACAGCAGGCTGGAATGTACCACAGATTTTAAGGATCAGAGAATTCTTGTGGTTATTTACAATAGCCAAGACATGGAAACAGCCTAAATGTCCACCAACAGATGACTGGATAAAGAAGATGTGGTATATTTATACAATGGAATACTATTCAGCCATAAAACCCGACAACATAATGCCATATGCAGCAACATGGATGTTCCTGGAGAATGTCATTCTAAGTGAAGTAAGCCAGAAAGAGAAAGAAGAATACCATATGAGATTGCTCATATGTGGAATCTAAAAAAAAAAAAAAAAATTAAATAAATAAATAAATAAATAAATAAATAAATAAATAAATAAATAAATAACAGAAACAGACTCATAGACAGAATACAAACTTGTGGTTGCCAAGGGGGCAGGGGGTGGGAAGGGACAGACTGGGATTTCAAAATGTAGAATAGATAAACAAGATTATACTGTATAGCACAGGGAAATATATACAAGACCTTGTGGTAGCTCACAATTTAAAAAACAATGTGACAATGAATATATGTATGTTCATGTATAACTGAAAAATTGTGCTCTACACTGGAATTTGACAGAACATTGTAAAATGACTATAACTCAATAAAAAATGTAAAAACAAATAATTAAATAATATATAATACCTTGAAAAAAATAAATTAAATAAAATAATAATGTTACTAATTATTAGAAAAAAAAGAAAAGAAAATTCTTGTGGTGACTTAGAGTATGTTGTTATTTGCTTGGAATCTAAGAGAAGGAAAGAAAATTCTAGATAAGGAAATTGCATGAGAACATGGAGACAAATCCTATAGCAAGTGTTACTCAAACCTATGATTATGTGGCCTGAATCTTAAAGAAAAACATAAAGTCAAGATTACTAAGGCTATCTCTCAGAGGTCATATGAAATCCACACTTACTCCTTCTAGGCAATTTCTTTTAAGTTCTGCTTTGAGGGCAGATCTCTCAATATAAATTCCTTAATTTCTTAAAAATTATCATTATTAGTCAGAATTTAAAGTCAAATATTACATTTTCTTAAATCTTTATGTGTCTTTGTGTGAAATTTTTTCTACCCTTCTCATTGAGAAAAAACTTGGTCAGAAATTTCTAACCTTCTAAAAGTGAATCATATATGAGGTCAAGAAGAAAAAAATGACATAGTTTTTTCAATGATCACTTCAAAACTTGAAAAATATATCAGGATAAGTCTACTTTTTCCTGTAACTCCATATGGAGCTAATATTACTTTTAAAAGTTTGCTTAATTTATAAGTTTATATCTTTGATTTTCAATTTTGATAACTACACTTAGTTACTAAGAAATTTTATTTAAATGAGGCTTGGATAATAGAAGTTTTCAGCACATATCATTTTTCCTCATTCTATCCATTCTCAAAAGCTGTAGCTGTCCAAAGGAAAAAAAAAACACTCAGAAAATATTTGTAATATTCTATTTTTTTTTCTGGATTTTTAAATAAATATTGATGATATTCAAGCAGAGTGAAGTTGAAATTACAATGCTAAAATAAATCCATTTTCCCTTACAGATGTAGAGAATAGTCTTTGTCGTTAGTGCTGCAAATTTATACTAGTCCAGCTTAGGTGCATGAACGTAGGACTATCGAAGTATTTTTAGTCTATTTTACACTGTCCTCTACCTTCACCACCATGTACTTATTTTCCTTAAAATATATAAATTAAGATAATTATCCAGATAGTATTTTATCTATTTATTATATTAATGTCATTTGGAAAACTATCTTCAAAATTTCCAAGGAAACTTCTGTGTAACATGGTATTTGGATTAGTTTTTCTCTCTGTGTGTGTCTGTCTCTGTCCCTCTCTCTCTTCCCGCTTCTCTCTCTCAATGGGATTACATTTTGTAGGACATGAGACAGGATAAAGCCATATAACTTATTTGTTAACATAGAGGATGGCTTCAGATGACCAAATGCCTTGGAGGTATCTATGTTATACTATGCAATCAAAGAAAACAAACAATGGTGTTTTATTATGAGATTTTCAAAATATGAATCTCTTTCTTCCTTCTCTATCTCTAGACTGTAAATGAGCTTTCCCTTTCCATGAGAATTTTGACTGTGCTTATCTGTCATATGTTCCTTTCCATTTTAAACTTGATTTTTCACTGCATTGAGGAAAGCACTTTGCTCTTAGTTCATTAACAATCACCACAAAACTTTTTAGAATTACATGGGTTAATAGCCTGAGAATATAAAATACTGCTAAGGGTAAAAGAGGCAAATAATATAAATATTATCAGCTATTACAAGTTAATATCTTAGCATTTTAGATTTTTTTTTAACTAGTTTTCCTTCCTAGAATAAAAACTAGCTGAAGCAATCTCCATCAAAAAGTGAGATATATAGTTTATTAGAAAGAAGAAGTCTAAGGAGGCGGGAAGTGAAAAGATGGAAGTGAAACACAACAAACCTTTATATCTTTATCTAGTCAATTCTAAATTCTGTTCACTTGTTTCCTGTTTATTTCTTAACTAATTCAGAAATTAATAGTTATAGCAAGTGTAAAGTGGTAAAAATAAATTACAATAATATGACCCCATACTTTCAATTTCATCATTAAATTACTTAGCTAACTTTCAGCCTTACCATGTCCTTATGAAAAGCCTTTTCAACTCAACACACTGAAGTATGAATGTGAAAGTTTGTTATTTTGAAAAATCAATGAGATGTTTTGACAGCACTATACAAAAATGACAGTCATCAGGCCAGTGTTATTGCCTGAGCAACTGTGAGAAGCCTCGTGGATGACTAACAATTACAAAAAATGAAGGGATGATGTACTCTTGCAGAGAGGAATTTGAAGGAAATCACCAAGTAAGTATATAATGTCTCCAGAAATAATACTGTTCTTGAGGTGTGCTTTAGCTAAATGCACTTTAGAAAAAAAATTCGTACTTAATAATAAAAGCCTCCTCCTTCATATGGGGCCTAAGGGTGACATATCCTTCACATAACTCTAATTGATGAGCACAGGGCACATTGTATTTACACTGTCTTATATTTGGGCCATCAATGAAATGCGGAGGGCTTACTCTAACTTTGGATGTATGTACAAACTCAAAGTTCACCCTCATAATCAAAGCATAAACTTCCATTTCAAAAGGCTGTTATTTTATAAATACAAATATACCTAAATTTGGTAAGATAAAAATCCTCTCCAGTTCTTCACAAGTAGGTAATTTTCTAGTCAAATACTCATTTCAAATCTTCTTGGTCAACTAGTAAAATGATTACAACTGTTGACTTTTTATGTTTATTTTCTACATAAACAAGGTAATGTTTATAGTAGAGTAGATACGATCAAAGAAAGACAACATGAATAAACCAAACATAAAAAATAACAAAACTGGTAGTGGGACAAAACCCAAAGAAATTAAAAAGTGAGGAAAGACTAACCTAGATTTAAACCTTCATTTAATACATGTATAACTGTATATATGTGTTAATTGAAGTTTTAAATAAGTGTTACCTTTAGAAATCAGCCTCATTTTTACTTTGGGGTCTTTTTTTTATTTGAGGGTCAGTTTATTTTCACTTCGGAGTCATGCTTATTTTTGCCTTGTACTCTCTTTTTTCAGTTTTTCAATAATGAATTTGTATTGATTTTAATCATAAAAAAAGTTATTTAAAAGAAAATCAGTCTTACATATTAATTATAAAGTGAGTAAATTTTAGACTTTGTTTAGTATTCTGCATTATTTTAGAACAGTGAAATTAATCTCTTTATTCTTCATTTTCCTTTTTACCTTTATACAAAAAATACTGAAATTAAATATTAAAGATGAAACAAAAATCAGTTACTAACATTTGGCTATTTTTAAAAGAGGAAACTTGGGCGGAATATATGACTACCCCACCCAATCTCCACCCACAAAAAATTACGTACAATGTTGAGACAAATTAAATGAATGATGGGGAAAAAACAGATGGTGATTGATGCTGTACTCAGCACATAGATTAGAACAGTAGGTGAAGCCAAGTTTTCATTTGAAACAGGCATCCTCCTCAAAATATCACTAATTTAGGTAATATGTGATACTACTCTCTGATTATAGAGTGGTTCATTTAACGCATAGTAATTTTTATTATGCATTAAGTAAACAATAAATTCTTTGCAAAACAGTTTGCATTTTTAAACAAAAGCAAAGTATTTTACATTGCTTATTTTATAAGGTATGCATATACAAATTAATGTTTGAATCAGATGTTAGGGGTTATTCAACAAAAATAGCCATAATAATGATGAACCTTTCCACTGGAAAAGGGGAAGAAAAATCCAAATTCTATGTTCATTGAATAGTTATCAGTTTAGGTGGATAAATTTTCTTTATAATTTTTTTAAAAGAGAGATAATTGTAAAGTCCAATTATTTGGAAATAAAGGGTGATAAAAGCTAAACACTTTTCTTGAGCCCCAAAACCAGTAAAGTATGTAAGCCAAAGTTCAACCTCAGGTCCTCTGGAATCTATATTTACTTTTCTCTATATCATACTATGTTAAGCACCAGGATTGTTGAGGACAAGATATGACCCCTGTTGAGGACAAGATATGACCCCAATGCAGGAGTAACTGATTACTAAGACAGCAAATTGATTCAATAAATTACCATATAGAATAATGGGAGAGGGAATCTGATATAGGAAAATTATATAGGCACCTCAAAATGGCCTAAAGAAAGACAGGACACCATAAATCTCCTAGAAGAGAATATAGGCAAAACATTCTCTGACATAAATTGTAGCAATGCTTTCTTAGGGCAGTCTCCCAAGGTAATAGAAATAAAAGCAAAAATAAACAAATGGGACCTAACCAAACTTATAAGCTTTTGTACAACAAAGGAAACTATAAACAAAACAAAAAGACAACCTACAGACTAGGAGAAAATACTTGCAAATGATGTAACCAACAAGGGCTTAATTTCCAGAATATACAAACAGCTCATACAACTCAATAACAAAGAAACAAACAACCCAATCAAAAAATGGGCAGAAGTTCTAAATAGACATTTCTCCAAAGAAGACATACAGATGACCAGTAGGCACATGAAAATCTGCTTAATATCGCTAATTATCAAAGAAATCCAATTCCAAACTACAATGAAGTTTCACCTCACACCGGTCAAAATGGCCATCATTAAAAAGTGTACAAACAATAAATCCTGGAGGGGATGTAGAGAAAAGGAACCCTCCTGCACTGTTGGTGGGAATATAATTTGGTGCAGCCACTATGGAAAACAGTATGGAGATTACTTACAAGATTAAAAACAGAGTTACCATATGATCCAGCAATCCTACTCCTGGGCATATACCCAGAGAGAATTCTAATTAAAAAAGATGCATGCACCTCAATGTTCATAGCAGCATATTTACGATAGCCAAGATATGGAAGCACCCTGAGTGCTCACCAATAGATGAATAAATAAAGAAGGTGTGATGTATACAACCACAGTGGAATATTACCCAGCCATAAACATAAAGAAGAATAAATCTTGCCATTTATAGCAACATAGATGGACCCAGAGTGTATTATGCTAAGTGAAATAGGCCAGACAGAGAAAAGCAAACACTATTTGGCTTCACTTATATGTGTAACCTAAAAAACACAACAAACAAACAAAACAAAACAGAAACAGACATAGATACAGGGAACAAACTGGTGGTTGCCAGAAGGAAGGGGAGTGGGAGGATGGACAAAATAGGTGAAGAGGATTAAGAGGTACAAACTTCCACTTATATAACATATAAATCATAGGGATGTAACGTACAACATAGGGGATATAGTCAATAATATTGTAATAACTTTGTATGGTGACAGATGGTAACTGGTCTTACTGTGGTGATTGTGTCATAATGGATAAAAATATGGAATCACTATATTGTAAACCTGAAACTAATATAATTTTATGTTAACTGTCAGTTAATAAAAATAAATAAATAGATAAAGATCAACCTTTGAGTACATGAGTTTTTAATGTCTTTTTATTATTCTATGTGACAAAACAGGAAGCATGCATAAACCACGTTTATTCCGTTATGAAGTATGATGAATATCTCAAGTAATTGTACATACACAATTGTTTAAATTTTGAGTTAAACTAGCCTCTTTTTTCATCGAATACCATTTTTTGAAAGAAATAATGACAGAGAAACTACAGTTATTTACATTTGGATACTTGATAGTATTTCTTCCCCAAAATGAACAAAGTGAGCCTCGCAAAGAAAACAACTGACACATTTTTTTCCGATAGTAAAACTTGACCTTTGGAGTAAAAGTTAGAATTTGGGGAAACTTTCAACTGCCACCATGAATTTGGCAGCTTCTCAATTTCTAGGGAGATTAGTGGTGATATTAATACATCTGATTTTTTGATATTGCTTAATAAAATACATTAACGTTTGGAAGATCTGCACAACTCAGTAAACTAACACTTTCCAAATGACCAATGCATGATATTACAAAATCTAGTATGGGTAAGAGAGTCTTTTAAAATATGACATAGATCAAATCATTTTAAAGTAAGAAAAGTTCACTGATAAGACTTCAGAGTCCACATCTCAACTATCCTGTAAGAAACTACTACTTATTGAGTTGGTAATAGTATACAAATAAAATATCTCAAATGTTCTGGAAATGCTGTCATACCCTTTTCCAACTACTTTCCTATGTGTGTCTGAATATTCATTATCATGTCAGCCAAAACAACCGAGTGTAACAGATTGAATGTAGAAGTAGATATGAGAATCTGCTGCCTTCTTAAGCGAGATAATTTTTTTGATTGTATGAAAGTAAAATCAGTATAACTCTTCTCACTATTTTTTGTTTGTTTTGGAAAATACAGTTATTTTCATAAAAAATGGATTTATGTTGATGTGCTATACATTTATTATGTTTAAATGAATTAATAAATAAAATTTTAATGTCTCAATTTCAATTTCTAGTACACTAAATATTAATTGATATAACCTAAATAGATAAAAGTACTTTGGCCTCCTTAATAACTTTTAAGAGTGGAGAAGGGATCTATATCCAAAAAAGGTAAAGAACTTCTAACAATATGCTCGGTTCTCTCTCACTACTTCCATTTGCATTCTGCTTTTATTGAAGTATAGTTGACTTACAATATTGTGTTAGTTACTTCCATTGCTTGCTTTTGGGATTTTTGCCAGTCTGTCAACACATGCAGTGGTGTCTTTGTTTAACTCAGACTAGTGCTTACTGAATTCAATTCTGCTAAGTATATTCTGTTTAAGAAAGTGAAGAAATCAATTTCGTATGTGTGAGTTTGTGTGTGTGCATGTATGGATGCTTAACAGAGTAAGCACGAGCTCTAGTCATCTAGAAAATTCACTTAGGATGAACAAATCATCCCACTATAGTGCATTACTCCATTAAATTTTAAAAACTCAATGAAGTTAATTTTAATTTACAATAGGCAGCAAGATCTTTAGCCTTCTTAATTTTAAACACAAAAATGAATTTTAACAACTTACAGAAAAGAAAAACTAGTCATTCTTTCTGATTCATATTTTTAACCACAGTCTTCAAAAATTGGAAATCTATTTCTGTATCATTTCCATGTATGTAGGTGAATATAAATTTTCATAGGTGAAAAGACAAGTTTTTAGTTGTTTATTTTTAACAAAAAATACATTCTAGAATTACAAAAACCTCAGACAAGTCAGTCAGTCTGTTTCTTAATGTCCTCAAATACCGATAAGCTGATTAAACATCTAAAATATAATTTAAGAATGATACTGACCAGCATTTATGAAAAAATACCATGTAACTTTATAATCTCAAGGTCAAACTGAAATTTACCTGATATATATTTTTTAACACAAACAGAATGCAAGAATTCATATATATCAGTTAGCACTTAACTTTAATGGTTAAAATTAATGGTAGTTTCCCTTGCTGACTGTTTTATATAAATTACATCAATTTATTTAGTCATTTAATAATATTTGTTGGAACACCTTCTATGTGCCAAAGACATAGTGATAAACAAGTTAGACAAATTTCTCTGAAATGGAAGAGGCAGACAAATATAAGTTATTATAATTCAGGTACAGAAGGAAAATAAATAGGAAAAAGAAGAGAGTACAAGGGAAGGGGATGGATACTTTTTCAAAATGAGTCATCAGTGATAAGGGACCTGAATGAAATAAGGGATAGAGCCATGAAAAGAGCTGGAGGGAACATTGGACAGGCAGAAAGAACCACATACATAAATTTGCCAAGATAAAACAAGCTTCAATTCACCTTAAGTCTCATGTATCCAATATCTCAACTCTTTGAGTAGGCACTATTATTATTCCTTTCAACACATGAGAAAAGTGAAAATCAGAGAGGTTAAATTATTCATGAAGAGCTCATGGCTAGAAAGTATTAAATGTCAGATTTGTACACAAGTAATTTGATTCCAGAATTTGAGTTGTTAAACAATACACTGGAGTATCTATCAATAAATTAGGTCACTTATATGAATCCATGATTCTAGTGGCTGCCCTATGATTCTATAGTCTTTCATATCAAACTACAAAAATCTATTAAAACGTACATCATAAAACAATAATTTAGTTTTTATAGCCTGTAAGTTTTTTTTTAATTTGGAAGCGAGATTTGACTGCAGATTATCTTTAAACCATAAGTATCAAATATGCCAATCATGTGTAAGATGTCTTTACACTGTTCTGTTAAAAACCAAACAGCAGACTGATACTCAAATTCCCAGCCATTATTTTTAAAAAGTAATCAACTGAGGTGTTTTCATAAAGCCAGAATAAGAGTCTTAGAATACAAATTAGGTTCATGCTACATAGGTGGACGGTAAGTGACTCTAGCAACAAAATTTAGAAAAATGCAGGAAGAAACAAAGCATGAATATCGGCATGTCCCACAAGGAGAGCACGATGCAAAAGAAAGCAATTATTTTGGAATCTATGATTTACTTATACCCAGACTTGCCATGCCCATCCTCTCCACCCACATCCACACACCTTCACTGCCTTTATTACTCTCCTCCACCCCGTCTCTTCTGCTCCTTGCTGTTTTCCCTGGTTAACATTCTATTCATCCCTCCTCTCTTCTCTTCCTGCCTTTCTCCTTCGATATCTTTTTGCTCACTTATTTCTTGCAACATACTCATTTGGCTATAACTCAGGAGAGTTGCTATGGTCCAAAATAACAACTAGAATGTACCTTCATGGCCATGTTCATGTCTATATTTATGTGAATGAGAATCTGTGACTGAAAGAGCTGCAATTAATAAAATCCCCTGAAAAATTATAATTTGGCGTACTAGTAATTTCCTGTAAGGCCTTCTTATTAAGCTTTTGCATTTATAAATAATATTTGTCATAGCTGACAGAGGGGATACTCCAGGATAGGTCATAATCATTGAATAAGAGATAAGATGAGAAACATTTCAATTAATGACTTCAATACACTTGCATCAAATCCCTACTAATTTAAATCCTCAGGAGGTAATAGCAAGCTAATAAAATCGGAATTACCCTAAAGAAACAGAAGCAAAGTGTGTATGATATGATCTAACAATGAACTAAGACAAGTAAATGTATTTAATTTGCAAAACTACTGTTAAAGAAATACAAAGATAAGAAAATAATTCTAAGTATAGAAAAAGCTTTGTATCTAGATAATATCCTAGAACTTTCTCTTCACTCCTCTTTTCTCTAGCAAATGTTTTTTTCACAGAAGGTGTATCGATGGTCTCCAGATGCATAATCTGTGAGTATTCTAACCAGGCAGAAAGGATAAAAATTAAGGAATATATTCTTTAGAAAGAATGTTAGCTAGATAGGTCAATCTGGTCAATCAAAGAAGTTTCCCAAAAGCTGGGAATAAGCTTAGCAAGGTGCTCCAGGGCTAAAAAGTATTCCTGGGGGGATTTCCAAAGAGCCAGTAAGCTGGAAAGGAACACCAGAGGGCCAGTAGCAAATGTTACTGATGAGTTTTCCTTCGTGTAGACCAGAAACTTTCAATAGAAAAAACAGGTAAACACACAATCATTCTTCTCTTTTGGCGGACTGACTTACACTCAAATTTCAGAGCCTGAATAACAGGATTTTTTTCCTGGATCCTGTCCCTAAACATCTTTCTACTCTATCTCCAATTGCTCTCCTACATGACTCCATGCTCCAGCTTAACTGATGTTTCTGTGTCTCTCGGAGACAACATGATGAACCTTTATCCTTGCCTTGTGCATATCTGTACTCTTTCCCCTAGACTTTCTTCTCCCCACAGTCACTTGTCTGCCTCTCTTTCAATGCCCCTCTCATTACGCTTCCTCCCTCTCAGACTCTACAGTCCCTCGGGCTTCTTCTCCAAATTGTCTGTAAGAGTGATCATATTTTTGTCACGTTAACACAATATTATATTTCTTTCTCTGTTTTAATACTACCTAGCATAATTCCTGACATATATTCAATATTTAACAAATATTAGGTCCAGTCCCCTTCTGCTCAAACTATGTTGGATCATCTATTTGTCAATATATAAAACAAAGATCAAGAAATCAATTCTTCCTCAATTTGCTCAAAACAACTATCACTATCTTATTTTAAAGGTATATCTCTGATGAATTTTTGCTGAATTGGTTAATTCTTTTAAAAACGATGCTCAGAAGGCAAACCAAATAGCATATGCTGTATGATCACAAATGTTTATTTATAACTGCATGTTTAGGGAAAGAAGACAGCTATTAGTGCATAATGGGTGGCTTTTCTTTTTCTTGCTTAACATTTTACCCTTTTTGTCACTAGTTACAAAGAAGAATATCTTTCTTGGCTGAGTTTCACCAAGGGGAAATAATATGGGCGAAAGCAAACTTATGCTACTTCCAGCATTGTTACTATTGTTACTAAGCATTGCTAGGTAATAGGCATTGCTATTCATTAATGCCACTGGAAAACACACTGGAGAAAACACATATATCATAGATATGTCACCTATCTTTGAAACAATATTTTAGTGCTTTTTTTTGTATTATGTTCCTGAAGCCAAAATAGACTATTTTCTCTGCTGTGACACTCCTATTTCAAATCAAAGATAATGGACTATTTATGCTTTCTAGAACTTTAATAATAGAAAGTTTGGCATGATGTGACTGACCTTAAACAAAACCATCAAGTCAAACTTTAGGTGATGAAACAAAGAGAGAAATAGGTAGTAAAATATCACACTGATGTCATCAGTAAAACACAGGTTAGCCACATGATCAATATAAGACGTCATATTGTTGTTGGGGGTTTTTGCCTTTTTTTTTTTTTTTTTGCAGTCACATTTTATGCACATAAAAATAAAAGTCTTGAGAAGGAAATCATGATATTCAGGGTCCAGGACAGGTAATGTAGAAATGGTCTTTTTGAACGACCTGAATGGTACTCATTGGGAGCAGAATGTTCAATAATCCTTGTCTGAGATTTGATAAAGAGATAAATAGAAAGGTTTCAGCTTCTGAATCTTTAAAAACTGAAAAGAAATCACTGCAATAATTTAGCAGGTACATTTTACTTTTTTGTGTTCTTAAGTGAATATAAAATTTCAAAGTTAAATAAAATGTATAAAGTTGGTAAGACACAACCAGTGCTGTGAAAGTGAAAAGTAAGAAGAAATCACATTGATAGTCACCAACATAATATCCACCTGTTCATCTGGAAGCTAATATCTGTACTTGCTAGACAAGCATACCCTGACAGGTAGCCAAGGATCTAAGAATGTGTACAAGGGTCTTAAAGTTGATATAGTCTAATCACCTGTATAATTCTGCTGTCTCCAAATTCTCATTTTTCACATTCAAAGTAACAATAAATAATTCTACTCAGTTCCAAAAGAGCAAGTTTCCACCTTTTCACAACTAAGTTGCTCTGTCTTAAACTAGATTTGTCATTACTTCAGATACTTTGCTCTCTAGATCTTATTTCTCTGGGCCATCTGAGGACAAGCAGAAAACCGTGATTCCTTCTGAGGCCTTAGATCTGTTCTTTCTTTTCCTACCTGACTACCTCCTCTCCATTACTGCTGTGATTAATAACTTCTTTTCAAGGACAAACTATTTTCTGTTCCATGGATAATATGGCATTGATATCCATTCAAATATTAGTTGATCATCATGTTTGTGATAATGACAGCTGGGTCCATCATTCATAGCAAAAGCATAAAAAGAATTTGGGGAAGTGAAGCAGTAAAAGAATGGTCTTTGCCTGTATGCAGACTTTGATACACGGCTTCTTAAAATCTAGTTTGGGGGAAAGAAATCAGAGAAAATATTACCTTGTATGAACAGATACATCATGTCAATAGATGGAAAGTTAAAGTATTAAAAGATATCAATTCTCCCTTAGTTGAATTTTAAATTCAAAATAATTACCAAAAAAGAAATCCAAAATGAATATTTGGGGAACTTTATAAGCTGATTCTTAATTGTTTGTAAAAGAGAAAAAAGGCAAGTATAATCAAGATGCCTTGGAAAAAAAACCAGGCAGGTGAAATTGCCGTACCATATATCAAGACTTACTGTAAAGCTACAGCAACTAAGAGAGATGGCTAAGGATTGCAGAAGAGAAAATAATAGAATAGTGAGTCCAGAAATATCATTTGCAAAAGACAAGTCGTTGAAGATCTAATGGTGACAAGGATGTGGAGTACTGGGAAGTTTTATCCAACATTCATAGAACTGTAAACTGGTATACCTGCTTCAGGAAACAATTCAGAATTATTCTGTAAATCTGGAGATGTAGATGCCCCACAGTTCACAAATTGCATTCCTAATTATGTATCCTAAATACACTCATTCACATGTGAACCAGAAATATACATGAATATTCATGGTGGCAGAGTTCATTATAAATCATATTCAAACATGATCTTGAACACTCTTTAACCATTTCCCTAGGCCTAGGCCTGTCTTGTGCACTCTGATCTTTTCAGTCACTCCTTTACTCAATATATATATATTGGATATCTCTTCTGTTGAGGCTTTGTGAAGCAGGGTGAGAAATACAAAGATGAATAAGACCCTGACAGAATTCACAGACCTAAAAGACAGATTTGTACTCCAAGTAGAAAGAAGGGGAAGAAAGTGCCTTTGTGACTTAGAGAAGAGCTAGCATAGCTATTTAGTCAAAAATCAGAACACGTGTATGATAATAATAACAAAAACCAAAACTTTCAGCTTATTTGTTGGTTATTGCATTTTAATGGTTTAGTGAGTAAGACTTATTATTTGCACTAATTGGAACGTTGACCTTTTTTAGAATTACTATTCTTTGCAAAAAATTATTGTAGAGAAAAAAGGTTTGCTTTTCAAACATTCTTATGAAAAACAAGCCCATTTTCTCCTGATGAAGAACGCTCACTTGGAGAAAATGAGCTGTTGTCCCTGTTATCTCTCTTATTTTGCTAAGACTGGATTTTAGTTTGGGTTTGCCCTCAAGACCAAGACTAATCTTCCTCTGCTGTCCAGCTCTGTTCCCTGAAACACTAACCAAAAAACCCTTCATCCGAGGGTCATTATCTGAGGTTACTCAACCTCCAGCTGCTATCCTTAAAGTTTGAGAAACAACTCAAGTTCCTCTTAGCCTCAAGGTGACTTATACTAATATTCTTAGTTGCCATGAATATATGCCATGAATTCATTCATGTATTTTCATGAATTGAGTCCAACTTTTAATAAAAAGTGAGTTTGGGGAGCCCATTTTGCTTCTCTGAATTTACCTAGATTTTTATGGAGAAATGCAGCACAAGAAAAAGTGATTGCTCCAAATCAGATTGATTACATTTTTTCAACGTTTTATTGACCTGCTTATCTAGATCTCAAGTGCATTTTGACTTTGAGCACTGTTGTAAAGAGGAGTATCAGACTCTCATTTTAAAACACAGCTTACATTCACTTGCAATATATTCACATTTATATTCATTCCCAGGACAATAATCAAACAAGTCCTAAAGATAGCTCAAGACAATGATTCCTCCTCACTCAGAACTTCAGTCCTCCTATATGCTACCCACAGTATATAACTATTTTTACTTTGTCAAGATTCCAAAGCAATATACTCATTTATTCTTTAATTTATTTGCTTCTTACATATACTGCAAGTCTATTGTATGCCACACATTTTGCTAAATGCTTCAGCAAATACAATATTGTTTAGACACTCTGTTCTCCAAGAACTCACAATTTGGAGAAATGTTTGAATGCAAGTGGCTGAATTATCCATGGAGGGTCCCATATGCAATCTTCACCACAGACTACTTGAAAAATAAAACATTAAACACATACCAACAAGCCAAAACAAAAAGTTCTGAACTTTCAAAAAATATCCTTTTGATCTCTAAGGATTCATGAAGTTAGGCACATATGAATACCTTTATTGTAGTTACAAGAATAATTCTTTACAAAAATTTGCTCCATAAAACCCAGAAATAAATTAAGTCCTTTGTCACCTAAAACCCTGTTTTAAATAAATGGATTAATCGGAACATTAAAAAGAGTCCCAGCTTAGTTGAGGAGTCATAAGATCTAGTCTCATTCTCAGTTTGATGATTTTCTAGGCATGTAAACTTGAAAAAAATAACCTCTTTGAACTTCAGTTTCTTCATATGTACAAAAAGAGGTATTAACACCTGTTTGATCAACTTTCAGGGATATTGTGACAATAAATGATGAAAAGCAGAAGTCAATTTTAATTTGTAAAACACAGTAAATGTATGTTTTTATTTATGACCAATGAGCTAAAGAGATAATGGGCCAATATATTTAACAACTGAATATTATCCTTAGTAAAGGATTTGTGAAGAATTCTTCCCTGTTTTCTCTGTCTTTTGCAGTGAGTCACACTCAGATACATGGAGGATAATAAAATCTTATTTCTACCTTTCTCTCCTTTTCTCTTATTATTAACAAGTAAAAACATTGACTGCCTAAAATTTCATCTCTTTTCCTTGCTCTTTCTCTCTCTCCAGGACAGGTGCTAATAACTAATAAAATGAGAAAAATCAGAACATCAGGAGAGGAAGGACTTTTTCATTTCACACCAAAGATAATCAAACTCAAAATAATTATATGCTGGTATCAAAAGAGTGAGAATGTCTATGAGTTTCCATAATTGCTTTTTCTAAAATAGAAACAGCATTTCAACTCTTACCATATTTAACATTTCAGGTACAGATCCTTTTTAGGGAACAAATATTTACTGGGTTTTTTTTTTTTTTTTGAACTGAAGTCTTATTCAAAATGCATCTTTTAATATAAATCAACATCTATACACGTTAGAAATAATTTAAGCAGTTTTAAACCAATTCTACTTCCCTTTCTTAACTAATTATTTGGTATCATATTTATTTCAATAGAACATACTGTTAAATTAATTTATAATATAAATTATGGATAAAATCGTTAATCTCAGTTTAGTCTGTAGGGTAATAGACTATGATGCCCAGCCCTGCCACCAAATATGTGACTCCTAGTAGGTCAAGTAAACTCTATGTATCTCTATTACCTTGTATATTAAATGAGAAACTAGTTTTTGTCAATCCTTGTGTTTACATTTATACATAACATTCTGGTTTTTCTTTCTTTCCTTCATATAATTACTAACCACATATGAACAAGAAAACTATTATCAAAAGTTAATTTGTGGATTATTTTCTCTGAAGCTAACAGTCATTTTTAGAGAAGGGATCTCTTTCCAGAACCTCAGAAATACAACATTTTAAATATTGTAACTTACAGACCACATTGTTGCAATACCAAAAACAAATCAGATGGCAGGGTTTCTCAGCTTTTACACTATTGACACTTTGAGCTTGATAGTTCTTTAGGTCAGGTAAGAGCCTGTCCTGTACATTATAAGATGTTTAACTGCATTCCTGCCCTCTGCCTCTAAATGCCAGCAGCACTCCCTCAAATCTCACAACCAAAATTTCTCCAGATGTCCCCAAAAATCCCCCAGGGAAGGAGGACAAAATCACCCCTAGTTGAGGACCACTGAAATATGAAAATGGTCAAATTCTTGGATCATCAATATTTGTTACTCTAAGATCATTATTTTTTTACGTAAGTATATTGTCTTCAAACACTGAAAATTTTCCTGAACTTCTTCAATTCTGTAAACAGTGTTACCAATATCATTATTATGCAATATTTCTGACTATAACAATAATTTCCTTTAGAATTAAACAGTGAAAATATACATGTTATATTAAAGGAATAAGATTTTTTTCTTCTACAGTTATCTTATAGGATTGTTAATTTCCAAAAGAAAATCCTGGAGCAGCAAATTATTACAGGATTTTATTTAATAAGTGAGCTAGAAAGAGATAGAACTAACAAAAGAGGGTAATTTTTTATGATGACAGTTCAATATGGAAGGAGAAAACAGTCTCTAGAAAATTAGACAACTGTCAGGTCATTTCCTATAAGAATAATTTCCAATAAAGCAAACTTTTTTCTGATGTGGTTTGAGAAGGAAGTATGGACAGTGGTTAGAAGGTGAGGCAAGTATACCTAAGCATTGACCATCTTAAGGACAGTGCCACAATGTTTACCCTCAAGCTATAAACAATCTTCTGCTAGTTCATGCTCTGCAGGTTGACTACCCATTCCAAAGAAGTCTGCTTGAAACATGCTATTCATTTAACATGATTTTGGCTACTCATACACATTTTTAATAGACTGTTTTGCATTAGATATAGGTGCTTTTCAAAGTAATGCCTGAGTACATGACTTCTGTAGCCAGGAAAATAAAATATTTTGAAAGTACTACACATCACAGGTCCTGTGAAACTAAAGACTAGAGTGACAATTATTTTAAACACACAAGCAATATATGTAGGCCTACAGTATTTCATCTTCTTTCCCTATTAACACATATGTTCCATGAGAAGATATTCCTGAGATCTTTCTGGACAAGTTAGCTCAGGTTTTAAAAAAAGTTTTATTAGCTTCACTTCCTTACAGTCTTCTGCTAAAGTTGCATTTAGTTCAACTTTCTGATTATTTAGAGCTTGATATAGTTTATAAACACAAAATTCAGGTCTACAATATCATTAGCATCGATTGGTCCATTAATGGTTTCATTGTCTTGGCCTTACACACTGGTAACATTTTCAATCAAGAAGTGAATTGGTATTGATATGATACTGGTGACTAAGCAGACATGTATCCATGTATAATTTAACAAGTTAATTTCTCTGTGTGTCTACTTATAATCATCTGTTCACTTGATAATCTTTTCAGCTTGCATGCCTCATGGTTAAACTGTGCTCAAATTTAAGTGTCCAGAGGTTCAAATTTTATAATAATAATGTCCATGCTAACTGATATGAGCTCTACTCCCTTGAATAACAATGTTATTGTTCACCTAATCTCATTCCATTCTCAGGTTCTGAACTTATACAGGTATATTGATAGGGCTTTTTTGAATTAATTATTTACACATGAGTTCACAAAGGATAGCTACTGTAAGTAGTCTCCCCAATAAATTCAGAAAACAGAAAAACATTTGAGGGAATGAAAATACATTTCACAAAGACACATTTTCCTCTAACTGTAACGTAATTAACAACTGCAACTACTGAGTAGCTGCTTGGGGAAATGAGGTGTAACTTTAAAGTAATGTCATTGATTTTCCTATGTGTCTTTGGAACTGAAGCACATTATCTAACTCACACCACATGTGTTAATCTTGAGATTAAACACAACAGATCTTGGAAAGTACATTACTCTAACTTAATAATGCAAGTCATGGTCTATTCATCTCAGTCCCTTGGTTTGCCGTTATAGACCCAGGTTCTTCTTTGGAGTTGTTTGGTTGGGCCCTTAGGTTTCCAATAGATCCTTTGAAACATTCTTTTTAAAGGCAAAACTAGTAAAAATGAAATCAGTTGTCTTTTATTAAGGACCTTAGAAGCTTGTTGAAAAAGATCTGCCTAAGCTAAAAATATTCATTTTGATACATAAAGTGCACACTTTTATTGTAAGCATCATTTCAGGGAAGGCATGTAAATCTTCCATTATTTTGAGTTAAGCATCACATCCTGAAAATAAAATGGTAATACTAAGGCTTAAGCCACTAACTCTTTAGACTCAATTTTTGACCTACTAGAGATGCTGTCAATATAGAGTAGGGAGCTGCAAAATTTATGAACTAAACACTTTATATATACTTTATGTATACCCAATAAGTACGGTATATACACACACACTTGAGCACATGAGGCTAAAAGGCTTTGCAATCAGATAAATTTGAATTCCAACTCCCACATTACCTGGGATGCAATTTTAGACATTTGATCCTCTGAAATGAATTTTTGCAGAGTTAATAAATAATAAAGATAAAGAGCAGTCTCTGTCACACAAAAACTATAAAATTATTAAACATTATTTATTAATTTTTATTCAGTGAATAGAGATTTGACCTGGAAAATATCTTTAAATATTTATATTGTAGAATATATGGTAGTTTTTAATTATTCAATTTCAAATATTAACAATCAAAAATACAACTACTATCAAACAGAGCATGCGTAATTTCTGACAATATAAAGAGCTCTTCACTATAAAATTTGAGTACAACTGCCATAAGAGAAAAGACTGTCTCAAGACCATGTAGCATATCATACTAGTAATAAGAATAGGAATCAGAAGGTATGAATTTGAGTCCTGTATCCACCAGTACCTAGTTGCATAATGCTGGACAAATCACTTATAAATGTAATCCCGATTTCTTAACCTAAATGATGGGAATAGCACCTCTTTTACCCTCCTAATGCATAGATCTACATAAGAGACAAACTAGAATATATGAAATCATTTTAAAACTTTAAGTACTAAAAATATAATTTTTTAATAAAATTATTTCTAACTTGAACAGGAAAGGTAGCCTTAAAGCAATTGGGTTCTAGACAGGTAAGAAAACTGTAAAGAGGAAGGAGAAAAAGTCATCAAAATTAAATTCTGCCTATTTATACTGGTATCGAAATGAGAACCAACTGTTTGGACATTAGAAATAATTTCCAGCTTTACTCTTTCTGGGAGTTGGGAATGTCTGAGAAGTTACTTAAATTTTCTATGATACAGTTTTCTCATATAATAAATGAGATAACAGAACTATAAATTGCTAGTAAATATTCCCTTATTCCCTATTAATCAAATCCATATTTGTTTGGAATGGTGGGACATCTCCAGCCAAAGAGAAAAGAAAAAAAGCACCACCTTCCCAGTCTTTCAGCTACGTTTCACCAATGAGAAATAAGTGGCCAAACAATTGTCAGTGAAATCATAAGCTTGATTCACTGTGAAGTTTCTAGGATTGTCAAGAAGGAAACTGAAAGAGAGAGAGCACTGATCTTGCATACCCTATTGAGACAAGACCATATGGGAATGAAGACACTTCAATGGATTACATTATTGATTGATGATGTCTCCAAGGTCCAGATAACATCTAATGCCTTAAGACTATCTCTTAAGGACTAATAAACAAACTTGGGTAAAAGGGGAAGTCTTGAATTAAGGTCAGTTGTCTGCTATCAAAATTGTAGAAATTAAATATAGTTTTAAAAATAGAAATTTCATGCAGTTATTGAAAGATACTGAATCACGCTTTTCTGAGTTAAGAGGTCCAGCTACTACATAAATGCTATAAAAATATCAAATGTTATATAACTAAAGTCTCAAATGGAATAAAACTACATCCATCTTAAAATTCAGTCAGGGCTTAGAGGACAGGTAGAATGGTAGTGTCTCACTAGGACATGCTTGAGAGATGATAGTAGCTCCAAAAGACAAAATTTAAGTACAGGGGCATTGAAAAAAAGTCAATAAATATATGATAAATCTCTTGAAGTCTACAAAGTAGGAAAAATACAAATAAATAGTCATTGAATTGTAGTTTAAATGTAAGTCAAGGAGATTCTGGGGAGATAATGGTAATCGTGTCATAGTCCCTGAATCTCTCCAAATCCCAAAACAGTCAACAGGTATTCACTAGAAAGGCCAGAAAATGGGAGAATAGCAGCTGACATTGGAAGAGATTTTGCCCATCCCAACAGCAGGTGAGTTCTAGCGGTCTACAGCAGGAATATGGTGGTAAGTGCAGTCCATCCCCTATAAACCTGCTAAACTGACCTGGCAAGATTTCCTTCTTGCATACAGCCTCACACCAAGGGGTAACAACTCTGAGTAGAATCAAAATTGAGTAGATAGGGTGCAACAGAAATGAAGGAAAAAGAAAAACCAGATAAAAGTGGAGGCAGGCTGACAGAGGCAGAAGAGCTCAGAGTAAACATTCTAATTTTAACACAACAGAAAAATCACAGAAGCAGGAGTTGTGAACTTATAAAAGCTACTTTGAAACACATCTTCAAAAATTTAAGGAAAACTAATTTCCCATTAAACGGGAACAAGAGGGAACGATTGAGGTCAAATCCAAAACAAAGAAAAAATAGAAAAAGGAGCAGAATAATATCTCTAAAATGTCAGCTAGACATCTTATAGAAGAGATTAAACAATAATATCCTATTTTAAAGCAAACTAAAATACACTAATCATATAATTCAAGACATGAAAAAATAAAAAATAGAAATAGAAACACTAAAAAATAACATCACAGAACTCAGAAAAGCAAAAGAAATAAAAGAAAAATAATTATTTCATAATGAAGACTAAACTTGAAGGAATACAAGACTCTAAAAATAACACATTATGCCTTAAAAAACAAAAGATTAAAAACAAAAGAAATAACTCAAGGAAAACAATGAAATATCAAATAGACAAAGAATATCCAACATACAGATAATTGGAATCTCTGAAAAAGAGACCCATCTTTGGTCAGTGTGAGCTTCTTCTCAGAAAAATGTTGTGCTCTTTCTTTCAATATGTAGCTCCAGATCATAAAATTTAAAAATAAAAATTAACTACATATGAAAAGAGTACATTGAGTTACTGAGATGATGATCCCCAGAGAAACAAATACCATACTGTAGTGACTTATAAAGACATGGTTAGCAGATATTTGGGCTGTTCAAAATATCCATAAGACATTTAGTCCATAAGATATTTTTGGTGCATGCCAAAAGGTCCTTAATATTTACAAGAACATTTGGTCCTGTACAAAATAATGTCCATTAGACATTTGGTCCACAACACAATGTCCTTGAAATTTGGTCATATTTGGTTCTGTCTAAAATATCTATGGACATATTTGGTCCATGTCAAAAGGTCCTTGCTATTTGGTCCTATCCAAAACCATTTGGCATGGACCAAATATGCTCATAATCATTTTGGATAGGACCAAATTTCAAGGATATTTTGGAGTGGAACAAATGTCTTATGAACATTTTCAATAGGACCAAATATTCTGCAAGGTGACTTAAAATGGAAAGATTAAATTATAACCAAGGTTTTTGACATTAATGCTACTCCATAATAAATAATGACCAAACCAATAGCAGTGAGCAACCCTACTGCCCATATTTCATGGTTAAATATTCCAAGACAACTTCATCCATCTTTATTTGTTAGATTTAAATCTGTATCTTCAGTGAAATCTGTATCATTGGTTACCACTTTCATTCTATGTTTCAATGCATGTGTCTCTTGTTTAACTTAAAAATACATCTTCTACAATTACTACAACACATTTTAGTTTGTTACCAAGTAGTTATCAGATATATAGCAACAATCATCTCACTCGTTGAAATTTAAAACTGGCAAACTGTTAATAATTCTTGTCAATTTTATGTGTTGCAAATATCTTCTCCCAGGTTTCTGCTTGTTTTCATCCAAGATGAAAACATCCATTTCATGATGCCTTTTGATGAATATAATTCTAGATTTAGTGTAATAAAATTTATCAGTGTTTTCATTAATGTTTAAATGTTTTCTTTAAAAAATATGGTGAAGTCAAGAAAAATAGAAAAAAAATACAAACAACATAAGAAAATAGAAGACTGACCAATAAAACAAGATTAAGATAAAAAAATAAAAGCAGTATTTTTGAGAAATAAATCAAGAAAAATAAAGCAAAATTATCTTTATAGAAACCATATCAAAAAACTACAAATTAACAGAAAATCTAGATATGAGAGAGGACTTGTATAGTTTCCAAAAAAGCTTATGACAGTACATTTAAAAACAAAAATTGCAAAATTTATTTCCTAGTATGTAGAAATTTGGAAATAAAATTTATGCTAACATAATTGATCACAATATTTTCTAACTTAGACATTCACTACATGTAATCATATTAATCACCTATACCACAACATCTACACCCTAATTAGGAACATTTAAAGTGAACAATTGCTATTCCCCTGGGATTAATAAAAATAAGTTATCATTTAATGAGCATCTATTATACGCTGAAAACTAAACTTGAACCTTCATGTTTAGGGAGAACGGTTTGGGCTGGTATTTACTCAGTGTAAAATGCAGTGCTGACCTATACAGAAACCTTAAGAAAGATTTCTAAGCAGAGAAATAGAACAGAGAAGGTGAACAATTTCTCAAATCATGCTGGAGCAAATCTGCACAGATTTTTTAATTTACTTAAGAGATAGGTTTTGACATCAAATATGCCAAGATTCAATTCACTATTTAACCACTTAATAGTTAAATGACTTTGGTCAACTTATTCAGCTCGTCTGTGCTTCAGCTTTCTCTTATATGAATAAATCTTTCCTCATAAAATCATTGTAAGAAAAGCATGATGTATTTAAATACCTAGAATAACTAATTACATCTACTATTGCTATTATTATTATTACTATTAAATATGTCATGAATTTCTAGTGTTAAGAACTCAAAGAAAAATGTATATGCAGGTACTCTGCATTGTTTGAGACTTATTGCTTCTCCATTGAGATAAAATTTCTTCTCCACTGAAATTAATAATTTGAAACTAGCGATATTTACTTTCTCAAAACAGTTAACTTTTATTTAACTTGAAATACTCTTCATACTCCATTTTCAATTTCAGTAAATAAACAAAATTAAGAAAAGAAATCATCCCTTGTCTTAAGAAGTTTACAAAATAATGGGAGGATAGCATTGGAATTAATATTGGGAATGAATTAGAGAAAGTGTAAAAAATAATAAAATAAACCAACAAAACATACAAACATGTTACTTAAGCAAATTTAAGTAGCTACAATTTGTAAAATTTTGAGAGAAACTAGGTGATGAAGGATTGAATGAGTCTTTTGTTTGATTGTTTATAAATTTCAGATTTGCTTATGAGAAAACCTCTTCCTCCAATAAGGTAGACACAGAAAGCAGGGAGGGAAGCCAAGTCCCTCAGCCTGGTATAACTCATGTTAGATTTTGATACCCAGTTTTAGAACCAAAGGGCAGGGAATAAGATTCATTATGCAACCCAAAGGTAAAAATAAAATATCAGGAAAAAGATCTTTAAGGAGAGAAAGGAAAAGGAGTGGTTAAACATTAGTAAAGAAGCTAAAAATGGATGATATGCCAAAGGAGTTGGTAAAAGGAGAAGGTTTGTGACACCCTCATAGGAGAGACCTCACCCACTACAGAAAAGCCAGGGACTAGCTAATCATCACATGTAGTGGATCTGACAGGTGGGAGGAGGTCTTGGCAGAGAGAAAACACAGAGGTCTGGGAAGGACAGAGAAAATCAAGTCAGGAGGAGGGAAACACAACCCACATTCTAGCTAAGGTATTTAATCAGAGAATTTTAACCCCTAAAATACCTAGCCAGAAAAAGTAAATTGGAACTACACTGCTCTTAAAAAAAAACTTACTTCACCAGCATATGACCAAATATAAAGCAGTTACAAATACAAAGTGATTTCCTATTTCCCCAAAATTAATTTTTGTTCAATTTTAATGTGTAAATATTTAGAGTATAGATGAAATTGGTAAACATCTATTTTAATATATTTACATATAAATATTTAACTTCAAATTTCAAAATACTTGCCCACTTTCAATTTAATTAAATAATTGTATGCAGTTCTTTCTTCTGCTCTTTCCACATCACTGTCTTGCCAAAAATAAAACAAACTATTTTCACTGAATCTTAGAGCTGTATAGAAGAAATTTTCATATTTTTGATATTGATACTTTCAATACATTTATATGGTATGTTTATTTCAGTGTTTTCAATGTTCAGAAAATTTTATTTTATTGTGTTCATCTAGTCATACATTTAAAATAATATCTGATTTTCATTAAATTTCATTTTTTAACTGTTTATCACAAAACAGTTGCTTTTGAATATTTATTTTGTATACAGAAAACTCACAGATCCTTTAATTCATACTAATTCACGCTTATCTTCTTTTGGATTTTACAAGTAGATAATAAGTGCATTGCCTTTTATGTAGTCTTTTTGAAAAATTCATAAAAATGGCATTTGACTCTGCAGTTATAAGATCCTAGCCCCCTGGATAATTATTAAATCTATGTTCAATTTCTTCACTGCCTTTTTAAAACCTATCTTATATTGATTTAAATCTAGCACTGATTGAGGTCATTTCAGATATATATCTTTCCCAAATGTACAAAGACTTTAAATAAAGTCACTTCCCGCCTCTAAGGATGAGCCCAACACTTAGGCCGTCTCAAACGCAGGTTTACATCTTGGCCTTGGGAATAAATGGAACCAGGGAACCGAGTCCCAGAGAGGTTCTATTTTCTTCTGAGGAAAGGTTCTGCTTCCTTCTTCATGTGTGTTTCACACTGTTCACTCCTTCAGATTAGATTATTTTCCATCTTCCTCAGGGTAGAAAACAAAGTCACACAGCTCAAAGGTGTTTTGTTTTTACATCAGCCACACATTGAGACATCTTACACTACAAATCCCAAGTCCAAATACTTTGCAGAAAAGTCACACTAGTCAAATTTGGACCAGATGCTTAATCATGGACCAATTAAATGTGGCTAAAAGAGAGGCCATTGTGTTTGACTCAGTTTAAGACCAGTGTTTAACTTAAAACAATCAACTGCTGCTGAGGGTAGCATTATACTGCATTGTAACAGTTTTCTCTGCAGTTTGCTAAATGCACATTCTTATAGGACTCAACTACCAGAACAAGCCTGAATAAGTTGTATACATTTTCTTAAGTTTATAGCTCGACTAAGATACATCTCTTCTTCAGAATTAATCTATTATTTTCTATTACTCAAGATTTATAGGCAATAATTATATATAGTCCAACATTGTTGTTAATATGTACATGTGCATAAAAATATTCTTGCAATATCTGTTTTTGTTGCATTTTTTCAGCTTCTGTTGATTGGGAAAAAATATTTATTTGAAACTCACTTTTGTTTATCTTTGATATATACAAAGACAGGATTTTTTATTAAACCACAAAAAGCTAGATTACACAGCAGCTCCCTTCATTATAGTACTGCACTCAAAAGAAATATCAGTTCAGGAAAAGCAAAAACAATACAGGTGTACTACCCAAGAGCACTCCCCAATAACTCTACACGCAAGAGTCCATCTCAGAGTCTGTCTCCAGGAAACTCAATCTAAGACAGTAGGATTCCATTCATAAGATACAATAAAATTCGTCAAATCTTTTCCTCTACAAATAGAGCTCTTTCACTCCCAGAAGCACCTTCACCTTCTCTAGTTTCTCTTCATTCCAAATTCCTCCATTCCCTAGCTCAGCCTATTGCAAAATTTGTCTTTGTGATCTGTCGCTTCCCACTAGGTCAGAGTCTTCAGAAAGAGATTCTGAGTTAAAGATTCACATGAAAATAACTTATTAGAAAAGATTCTCAACATGGGAGTGTGGAAATCATTCTGGGAAGGGAAGGAGTCCAAGGAAGGGAGCAATCTCAGTTACAGTTTCATGGAGAGGCAATTTGGTTCAATCCCACAGAGAGCTCTGCGTGTAGTGTCAGTCTAGGGCAAGAAAGTTGGAGTATTTATAGGCTGCACTGTTGTTGGTTAAAGGCTAAGGTGGGGAGGGGGTGTTAATCCCAGGCACTTCTGTCCTCCAAGTGCATAAGCAAAATCAGTCTGAGGGTAATCCTCCATAGAGCCCCAGGGTCTGGTGTGAAGACACGGTGGGAGATGGGAGCACAAAAATAATAAAAAGGATCCAAGAGTATATGAAAAGAATGCAAATGGGCTACAAATCTACCCTCTTCTCGTCCACTTACAGTTCGATGTCTTTTCCAAAGCAAATCAGTCCAGCATTTTAGGTGCTTCTCTGTTTATCTCTCATCTATAATGCTACTTCTGCCCCCAAACAGCCTGGGAATTGAACAGATTCAGAATTCTCCTTAGTAAGAGAGCGTTCCCTTTCCTTAGTGTTGGAAAAAGATAAAGATTTTTAAAGTTACATTTATATAAACTTCAGTGTGTTCAATGAAGTTTCTAATTGGAAACAATAGATTCCTAAGTGAAATGGAAAAGAGGTGTTATTTTCTCCTCAATTCAGGGTAAAACCAAATAGAAATGTTTGTTGGTCTTGATTAGTTGCTTCTAACAGAGTAGTGCACATTGATTTGGGTTATACAAATAATTACCTAAATTTCTATTTAAATTTCTTTCTACAATTCAACATTAGTGTATGAATTTATCTATCCCAACCTTAAAAGTAATAATAATAAAAGTAAAGAAAAGGAAAGATTAGCAATGAAAAGTTACAGAAAAAATTAATTACTTCAATTTGAAGTAAAAATCCACTTCCACAATACTAGAGGACATCATTCAATTTTGTATTCTAGCTTTCCTTTTGAAAAGAGGAGAAACATAATAAAATAATACCTAATTTTAAAATCCTTAAATGAAAGGAGCTAAGATAAAAATTGTTTTCCTTTAATAAGAATAGCATGGTTAAAAAACAGCTCCTCTTTTCTGTTCACTCTTTCAAAATTGTACTACAAAAAATCTGCAATCTTACTTCTATTTAAAAGATAAAGTGAAAACATTCTTTAACAGTACACTGAAAAAGAAAGTGACATTGTAGTTCTTAATGTGATATTTCCCAGTTTATTATTGAAAAAATTTCCAGCCACCCGGATTCTAGTTTTCCTTCTGCCACTAACTAGCTACATGACCTTGGACAAATCATTTTAACTTCTCTAAGCCTCAGTGTTCTCAATTTAACGACGAGTTGGACTTGACAGTATTGAAGATAATTTTTAAGACTTTACAGCATATGAAATATAATATATGGCTGTAACATAAAATGAGTCTGATTTTTAACAAATACCTAAGGATTTAAAAAACTTAAAGATTCCTGCTCTTTAATATTGGTATGTGGAAAACATACTTATTCTGTTGATTTTGCTATTATGCAAAATATTCCTTAATTTTGGGGGATCTTGTTTTATGAGGATTTTATTTGCTATACAAAGAAACAAGTTAGACTAATTTAAACACATATTTGCTTTTTAAAACAAATGACATGATGTAGCTTACTTAAACTACTGTATTCACCAAAATTTACTTGGAATGAATTTTATTATTTCAAAAAGTAACATCCATTCTCAGTGGATTAAGCTCTGCTACGCTCAGAATAGCCAAAAATATTTACTACCAGTGAATGATAATTCCAAAAGCAGAATTTAAAAAAATGATTCACAATATTCTTGGCCTAAAATATCATATCAAAAGAAGACATGCAAAACTGGGGATTAAATCAAACGCATTACCTTATGGTTACACCTTATTCTTTTAATTCCTCAATATTTGGCGAGGTTGCTGTGAAGGTTAATTTTATGTGTCAGCTTGACTGGGCCACAGGGTGCTCAGATATTTATTCCTCAAACATTACTCTGGGTATTTCTATGAAGGGGTTTTGGATGAGATTAACATTTAGAGCAACAGACTGATATAGATATAGATAATCTATTGGTTTTATTTCTCTGAAGAACCCTACTTAGTACAGTTACTACTGTAAGTGGGATATTGAATCCATTATATATTTTAAACATTTTTTATTTTGAAAAAATTCATGGGAAGTTGAAAAGGTAGTGCAGAGAAGTCTTTTGTACCTTTCATCCAGTTTTCCCCAATGGTTACATCTTACATAATTATAGCACAATATCAAACCCAGGATTTTGACATTGGAAACATGTATATAATTATAAATCTTTTTGTCACGTGTACAGATTCATGTAACCACAACCATTATTAAGGTATAAAGCTATGCCATCACCACAAAGTACTCTCTTGTACTACCCCTTTATAATCACATCCATCTCATTCCACTGTCTCTACCCACTGGCAACAGCTAATCTTTTCTCCATATAATATATAATCTTGTCATTTCAAAAAATAATATATAAATGAAATTAAACAAGATGTGGCCTTTTGAGATTGGCTTTTTCACTCAACATAGTATTTCAGAGATTCATCCAAGTTTTATGTTTCAGTAATTTATTGCTTTTTACTGCTGAGTAGCATCCATGGTGCATACTTTTTGATTATTTCCAGTTTTTTGTTATTGCAAATAAAGCCATTTGAATAACTGTGTTCATGCCTTTGTGTGGGCACAGTTTTTGTTTTCTGGTTTTTTTCTGGGGCAAATGCCAAACAGTGCAATTGCTGAGTTGTATGGTAAGTACAAGTATAGTTTTCTAAGAAACTGCCAAACTATTACCCAAAGTGGCTGCAACATTATACATCCACACAAGCAATACATGAGTGATCCATTTCTTCCACTTACTCACTAGTAATTGGTGTTGTCACTATTTTTTTTTAATTTTTCTGATAGGTGTGTAGTGATACTTCATAGTGGTCATAATTTGTCCAAACATCTTTTAATATTCTTATTTGCCATCCATATATTCTTTTCAATGAAATGAATCTTTTTGCCCATTTTCAAAGCATATTTTTGTCTTTTTATAGTTGAGTTTTGAGAGTTATTTATATGTTAGAGATATGAGTCCTTTGTCAGATGTGTGGTACGCAAATGTTTTTCCCAATGTGTAGTTTGTATTTTCATCCTCTTAGATCTCTCAGAGAGCACAACTTTCTGATTTTTTGGATAAATTTGATTTTTTTCTTTAAAGTAAATATCCTTTTGGTGCCATACTTAAAAATTCTTCAACATACCTTAGGTCCAAAGATTTTCTCATATGTTATTTTCTAAAAGTTTTATAATATTACTTTTTGCACTTAAATCTAGGATCTATTCTTTGGTAAAAGCTGTGGTTTAGATCAAAGTTTTTTTGTTTTGTTTTGTTTTTGCCTATAGATATGCAATTATTCCAACTCCATTTGTTGAAAATACTAGCCTTCTTCCATTTAATAGTCTTTGCACCTTTGTCAAAAATCAGTGGGTAATCAATTTAAGGGTTCATCTCTGGATTTTCTATTCAGTTCCATAGATCTTTGGGTCTGTTCCTCCTCTAATATGGCACAGTCTTGACTATGATGTTGTGAACAAAAATACTGCAATGTGAGTGAAAATACTGCAAACATATCAGTAAACAAAGAATGCTGACACCAAGTCATCAGCGGCTGCTGCCACCCCCCAGTGGGGACAGGCCTGCAGCCCAGCCCCTGCAGCCACTCACAATGGTGCACTCTGAGCGGACTCAGAATAAGAAAGGACAGGATACTGGCCCTAGATAGCTAGGTGCTAGTCAAAGGAATGAATTCAGTGAGCCCTAATGTTTGCTTCCTCCCATACATAGAAAAGCACTAAATTCTTTAACTTGAGATGCCTGATTCTCTTTAGATAACAAGTAATCTTTTATTGTTCCAACTACCTGGTCTTTGTTGTAAAGCTCCTATATATCCTAGCTCCTCCCCTACCTCTTCGGAGCCTCAGAGCCATATGAGAGTCTGCCATCCCGGCTCGAGTCCTCCCGCCAAATAAAACAACTTTTAACTTTTAGGCTGCACATTTATTTCAGTCGACATAGGTTAAACAGCAGTGAAGAGAGCACACATCCTTGCCTTGTTCCCAATTTTAGAGGAAAGCACTCAGTCTTTCACAATTAAGTGTAATGTTACATTTAATAATTTTTGTAGATGTATTTAAATCAAGGTGAGTAAGCTCTGTGTTTATACTTATCTAAGACTTTTTATCACCAGTGGGTGTTGAATTCTGTCAAATCCTTTTTGTGCTTCAATTGATATGATCATGTGATACCACTTCTTTAGACTATTAATATGATGAATTACACTGATTTAAAATATTGAATCATATTTGCATCTCTAAAGTGATCCTCACTTGGTCATGGTGTTTAATTCTTCTTATACATTGCTGATTTCTAGTTGTGTTAAGAAGTTTTATATCTACATTCATGGGGATATTGATACCTAATTTTCTCTTCAGGGGTACTATATCTAGTTTGGTATCAGGGTAATGCTGGCATTGTAGAATGAATTAGAAAGTATTCTCTCTAATTTTTTCTGGAAAAGATTGTATAGAATTGGTGTTAATCTTATTTTAAATATTTGGTACAATTCTCCTATGACGCTTTTTGAGAGGTTTTAAATTACAAATTCAAAGCCTTCAGTAGTTATAGGACTATTCAAATTATCTATCTCAAATTGAAGGAGCTGTGGTAGTTTGTGCTTTTCAAGGAATTGGTCTATTGCATCTAAGTTGTTAAATGTACATGTGTAGAGTTGTTCATAATGTTCCTTTTTATCCTTTTAATGTCTCCAAAATCTATAGACATATCCCCTGTTTCATTCCAGGTATTAGTAATTTGTGCCTTCTGTTTTTTATTTTTATTTTTGTCAGTCTTACTACAGGTTAGTCACTTGTATTGATCTTTTCAAATAACTAACTTTTTGTTTTACCTGTTTTCTCTAATTTTTTTTGTTTTCATTGATTCCTGCTCTATGTTTATTATTCTCTTTCTTCTGCTAATTTCTTGATATAGAAACTTAGACTATTGATTTCAGATTTTCTCTTTCAAATGTAAGCATCTAGTTCTGTAAGTTTCCCTTTCAATACTGCTTTAGTTGCTTCTCACATTTTATGATATTGTATTTTGATTTTTATTCAGTTCCAGTTTGTTTTCCTTGAGACTTCTTTGACCCCATGGATTATTTGGAAGTCTACTGTTTAGTTTTGCAGTGTTTCAAGGAGTTCCTGTTACCCGTTACTGATTTCTAGTTTGATTCCACTGTGGTCAGTGACTATACTCTGTACAATTTCAATTCTACATTGGCTGAGGTTTGTTTTATAGCCCAGGCTATGGTTTATCTTGTTATATATTCTGTTGGCAATTGTTTAAAAAAAGTTATATTCTGCTGTGGTTGTGAGGATTATTCCATAAATGTTGATAATATCCTTCTGGGTGATAATGGTGTGAGTTCTTCAGTATTCTTACTGATTTTCTACCTAGTTGTTCTATGAATTATTGAAGAGTATTGAAGTTTCCAATTATAGATACATTTGATATCTGATTAGGTTGCTACTGTAAATAGGATATTGTGGTTCATATTTTCAAGCAGTTTAGTTCTTATATTCCAAGATATTACTAGATTTTTGATATGTCTTATATCCAGTCAATTTTTGTGCATTCTTATCGGTTCTGAGAGTTTGTTTAATTAGTGCTCTACATTCTCTAAGTAAATCATCAGTTCATATGCAAAGTACAAATATATTGACTTTTTAGAATTCCTTCATATCCTATATTCTTTTGTTATTAACATTGGCTAAAAATTCTGGAAAATATTGAGATGGCTGTCATCCTTGTTCCTTGGTTATAAAATTATCTTTTCCAGTAGTTGCAAATGTTAATGCTTAATATATGATACAGTGTGAAAAATTACACTAAGAATTCCATACTTAACTCACTTTTTAGAGTGAGGGTGCAGGAAAGGGAAGGAGATAACTTGGTGACTGAGACAATTCTCTCACACACCTGCTGTGATGTCTGAAGGATACTGTAGAGGTCAGGAAAAGATATTTCCCTGTTGAATTGTATACACTGCAGTTTCCTTACTGAACTCAGTAGGATTAATTGATCTTTACTGCTCCTCAAATCTATCCTTTTTTAAACATCTTCTTTGTATTTTCTAATTTATGTTTGCCATTTGTTACAATGAAATAAATATAGTTTTATCAAGACTGAATATTTAAGAGGTAGTGATTCATGTATGTCATTAACAAAAAAGTAAACACTGAAGAGGACAACATGTTCTAAGCTTGTATAATGGAATATGAGATGTTTCTATGCTCAAAAAATAAAATAAATTCATTTTCTATTTTCAAACTATTTTGCAACCAGCTCAGACCACTTTGGAAATTATATTCTATTCTAATAATACTGGTCAAGGTTAGGATGACCAAAGTCAACAGACAGAGATGATTCAATCACAATGATGTTTTTTTTTTGTTTTTGTTTTTTTTTTCTTACATTCTGCATTTACAACACAGAGCACAGATCCAGGTGAACTGGAGAGGGAGAAAGAGACAAAGACAGAGAGACAGAAAGAGAGATAGAGGAAGAATGATACAGAAAGTCTACCAGGATAAAACTAATCTATGTGAATGGCTAGTTTTAACTAAAATTTGTAATCATAACCATGGTTTAAAAAAACCTTTAGATAAATAATTATTTATCATAATGTTGATAACTGGGTACTCCATTAGCTATGATCATGTCATCCAAAAACACTTCTATATAAACAGAATAAAAATTTTACTGGATTAAAAAGTACAGTATCAGGAATCTTAAAAACAATAATAATACTTGTGTACCAACCCACTAGGTAATCTTCTTTCAATAATATTTTTGGTAGAAGAAATTTATTATTATGTTTTTCCTAAAAGAATGAAAGTAAATTTAATTTAAATGATCTGTAAGTATATACTTTCAACTCATCATTTCTCACTAGAATAATTCTGATTAGATATCTGTTTGAAGATATCAATAATTTTAAGCAAAATAAAAATTCTGCATAAAAGTCTGTTTTATAAAAATAGCTGTTCCCCAGTGCAATTGTCATATAAGACATAGAGGAAAAATAAGCAGTCTTTACTAAGTAATAGAATAGTGCTTGCTCTGGCTTCAAAACAAATTTAAGGTCACCGTTCAGTGTACCCGGGGACAACTGACATATTACATGTAAGAATATCACTGAGTTCACAATGTATTCACTCCAGAGTGACAAAGAAACTTAGGGAGGAAATATGAAGCCTGCTTTTCAAAATAAGCATGGTGTTAGAATACAGCATGCCAGTATTAGCTCTATACATAGAAAATCATCCAAGGAGGATGCTGAAAATGAACTCATCTGAATTTGGGCAAGCTGACCAACTCTGTAGTGAAATACCAACTAAACCAACATAAACTGTTTGTGTTCGGTAAAGGCCAAGAAGTGTGAGGAACCTCATGGCTAACTAATCTTGAGGTAGTCACTGAGGGAGAAAATTAGAATGCAAATAGGGATAAACCAGGATTTTTTTTTTTAATTTCTAACATACGATAGAATTTTTCAAAAGGAAATTGTGTTACAGGAATATGTAAAAGGAATTCTTTCCCGGCTTAGAGGGAGGAAATTGGAAAAAGATAAACAGAAAGTTATCCTAGGATTGTTTAAACAACAGGATTCCCTAAGCATCGATGATACTTAGACCAGCATTACCTGATATTTTATAAAGCAAATAATATTAAGCTTTCCAGGTAATCAAATGTCACACTAATGAGGACAGAATGTAGGTTAATGTAAAAAATTCTGAGTAGAAAAATAGTACCTGATTTTCAATCTTTCTATGTTTGCCAAATTTATTCCTAAATTTACTTATATTGAATTGGGTTCCAAAGAAAGAGCCAGACCAAAGAACTGTATTTTAAAACTCAATGTAAAGTTCAGACTGTTGACTAAAACCATCCGGGTAGGGGTGTTGACTAAATGCCTGTAGGTGAAAAATCAGTATGCTGGCCATCATAAAAAAAGTTTATTAGAAGAAAAACAAAATTGTTCATGTACCATTGCACAAAGCCAGTATCTATTCATGCCTAGAAATCTTTGTTTTGGCCACTGATCTTCAGAAGAGCTAAAACTTTTAAAGGAACATTTCTGTTCCTTATAATTCCCTACACTACATCTACTTACTCATGTTGTTCCTGAAGGTAGGAATGTGGCATATAGCTCAGAGCCAAAACAATCATCTAATGGACCACATAAGTTTGAGAAGGAAGTTTTACTCAAAAAAACAAAAAACAAAAACAAAACCAGTTAGAGCCGATGCATAAGGAATGCTTGTTTGTTGTTGTTGTTGCTGCTGCTGCTGCTCTAATTGTTGACGGTGGCAGGGGTCTTTGGTTTTCTTTAGTCTGGGTTTTTTTAATTCATCCTTTTCTGAAGTCCTACAACCCAAGCAGGTGACATAGTAAAACAGTATTTACCTTTGGTAAAATAATTTTGAGGCAACTTCTTGCCTGATGAAGGGTTTCCTGCTCCCTGAACTACCCCACTCTGCTCATCAGAAGATATGAGTGACAGATCAAACCAGCTCTTCACTAGACCTTAGGTACAAATTATTTCCTTTCTCTTGGTATGCTATTAGTTGATTTCATTTCTATTTAGCTGTTCTGTTATTAACAAGTACGAAATTAGGGTCTAAGTGTAGACAAAAGAACCATGGAGCCCTGATTCCATATTTCAGGTAGGATTAAGACATAACTAACAAAGAGAAATCAGTTTACCACCTAGAGGTTTGACGCCATATCTCTAGCTAATAATTTGGTAATTTGCCTGGCTTTGTCGTTAACTCACATCTCTCCTCTGTGACACTGAGGCAGCTCTAAGTAGCTAATTGAGGATTCCAGGAATTAGGATTTCATCCATCTCAAATATAGTTTCCTCTCCTTAGGAATAATGAGACAAATGAAAACAATTTTTCTACTGCAGAAGACAATATAAGATTAAATGATAGAAGACTTTACAGTTATACTGGTTCTGATGTGGTAAATATAAAACACTAAAGGGAAAAATTCAACCTGTAGGTGATTTTGAAAGCCAAAACAGCTTTAAGTAATAACAAGTGTCATATCAATATTAGTTAATTTCATTCAGTTCCAAGGTAAGATCTGAGGGAATTACTATACAGAGTCAGCAACTAAAGAGAGCTACTTAGTAATGGTGGTTCACTTTATTGTCAGTTATGTGACCTATGGCCATGTTGTAATTAGGTTCTTGACTGACAGTGGCTGAACTGAAAATCAGGTTGGAAATTAATGAACTCAATACAGGAAATTCACTTTTGCTTTCAAAAATCATTTAATTAATTACAGTCACTCCACACTCTCATCACTCATACCACTTTTTACTGGAAATTCCCTAAACTCTGATGCCAAAATAAATAACACAATTTTGGAGATACTGAACATTTTTTGATGATTCCTAAATTCAAGAAGTTACAACTAACACTAGGAGACAAGATAAACATACCTGAAATTATAACAAATGAAATGTAAAACATTTCTGCTCTGAGATAGAGCAGTGATTACCAAATGCCAGTCGAACAGACAATGATGCTGCAGACAAAAGAGTAAAAAATGAAAAAAAAAAAAAAGATTTCTTCAACTCAACAGCAACACTGATTACAAGACACATCATCCAATACTAGTTTGAATTAGTGAGAACTCTATGTATTTTCTACGTAAAAGAGGGGATTGATCATAAGTATACAGCGGTATCTTACGTAATGAAAGTAAAAGTCAAGCCATTATTATACCATGGGATTGCAGAGATAGTCCATTAAAGGCTTAGGGAAAATATGAAACAGAACACAGTTATCATTCTTTTTTTGTGGCTGGAAAAATTAAGATCTAGTCTCTTAGAAGGCTTGATGATTATATTACAATATTGCCTATGTTCACTACACTGTGCATTAGATCTCTAGGACTTATTTACTACTAATTGCAAGTTTCTACTCTAAACATTTGATAGAAGTGTTCACTATCACTACAATGGCAATCATATAACAAAACATAAACATCAAATCAACATGCTGTATACCTTAAATTTATATACTGTTACACATCAAATGTATTTCAATAAAAAAAAAGAAAACAGAACTCAAATGCTACCAACAGTTTCACTCTCTCTCACTCTCTCTTCTCAGCTCCAGGTACAGGTGAAAAAAAAAATTTAGGATCAGACTGGCCTAACTTAAGTGAAGTGCCAACCCTGATTTGGCAAGTAAAAATGGCACCCCTCCAAGAGTGGAGAGGCAAAAAAACATTATTCTGTGAAGAACGTTCTAAGTGAAAAAAGGCCACGCAAGAGGGAGTTAAGTAAATTCTCAGTAAATAAAACAATACAATGTCCAGCTTTGGGGGATAACAAAATCTACCAAATTAAACATTCCAGTCAATTATAGAGCATGCTTCAGATGTCAGAAATATTAAAATGTCAAAAACATACACATCCTAGGTTTTAAAAATACATTCAGACTAATGTTTCAGAGGCACTGAGAATATTCAGGAAAATAATGGAGGAAATAAGACTTGAATTCTAATCCATGAAAGATGGTAAACTTCACTAGTTTAGCTGAAAGAGTAGATAAGTGCACAAAAAACAAACAAACAAACAAAAAACCCAGATAAAGAAATATATTTTGTTCAAAGGGCATTGAAAATTTTTCAGAATTTGTTTCTTGTTTTTTTTAATGTGATAATATGCTTCATAGCTAAAAGTAATTCCCAGTAGAAAACAGAGGCAGTATATTTGGAATTTAAAAATGGTACACTCATGAAAAGTTGTTTATTAGATAAATGCAAGTCAAAACTACAGTGAGGTATCACCTTACACCTATCAGAATGATCATCATCAAAAAAACAATAAATGCTAGAGAGAGTGTGGAGAAAAGGCACCTTCCTACACTCTTGGTGGGAATGTAAATTGTTGCAGCACTATGGAAAATAGTATGCAGGTTCTTTAAAAACTAAAAATAGAGTTATCATATGATCCAGCAATCTTACTCTTGGGTATATATCTGGAGAAAACTCTAGTTTGAAAAGATCCATGCACCCCAATGTTCATAGAAGCGCTATTTACAATAGCCAAGATATGGAAGCAACCTAAATGTTGACTGACAAATGAATAGATTAAAAAAAAAGGAAAAAAGGAAAAAATTCCACACACACAATGGAACACTACTTAATCATAAAAAAGAATGAAATAATGCCATTTGCAGTAACACAGATGGACCTAGAGATTATCTCATACTAAGTAAAGTAAATCAGACAGAAAAAGACAAATACCGTATCATTCACTTATATCTAGAATCTAAAAAAAAACAAAAAAGATACAAATGAGCTTATTTACAAAACAGAAACAGATTCACAGACATAGAAAACAAGCTTATGGTTACCAAAGGGTAAAGGGGAGAGGATAAATTAGGAGTTTCAGATTAGCAGATACAAACTACTATATATAAAATTGATAAACAGTAAGGTCTGACAATATGGCAGAGGGAACTATATTCAATATCTTGTAGTAAACTATAGTAGTAAACTATAAAGCAAAAGAATCTGAAAGAGAATGTGTGTGTGTGTGTATATATATATGTATATATATATATATATATATGTATGTATCTTTGATGTACACCAGAAACTAATACAATATTTTAAATAACTATACTTCAATAAAATAACATTTTTAAATGGTGCACTATTTACTTGTTTTATATACTAATTACTTAGCTAATTTCTTGGGTTGACAATACTGATTACTAAAAGATAACACTTATTATAGAAGTGAATTGAAATAAATACTGATTAATTATCAAAGTGGGTGACAGCATTAATATTGAAATAGAAAAAAAGTACCTCAAAAACAGCTGAAAGAGAACAGAATGAGTATCAAAAACAGAAAAATGTCATTTTAAGCTGCTTTTTTCTCTTAAACACTAGAAATTTTAAATCTCCTTTTATATAGCACTTTCTTTGGTGAGAATTTTTCAAGAAATATTCAGTTTGTTAGTGTAAAATCAGTGCAGATGTCAAACATCTGATGGTGAAAAAGCTAGATTATATTTAGCTTTAACTCAGATTTTTTTGGAGAACTGAATTTATGTTTACTTACAAAGGCATATGTTCATTTTGAATGTTAGTGTGTTGTTGAGAAAAGAAGAGAAATATTTTAAAGTAACAATCATAAAGACAAGAAGAATTGAAAACAAATAACATTTGTTGTTAAAATCCCAAAGGTAATTTAATCCAAACAAGTTAATATGCATGAAACTATATTTTCCAGTAGATACACTGACTCTTGAAAATTGAAAATATCTAATATAAACATACATTTCCCAGTTCTACCAAGAGAGTCTCATATAAAATACTGTAGAATTAAATCTAATTGAGTTTAACTCAGAGTATATATTTCTACAGTGTATATGCAACAAGATCATTTATGTGTCATTAAATCTGTTACAAATATTCTTTTCATTTCTGTTTTGTTCCCAGCTAGCCAGCGCATAAAATATATTAGCATGTCAAAAGCCAACATATTAAAAGTAAGTTCCTTATTACTAAGGCTGAATTTAGATATGGCTAGAAATAAAAACTACTTTCTTGTAGCCATTTCAAGATTGCTGGAAAGACTGCCACTTCCCCAAATCATTCTCTTCATGTTTGTTGATACCTATACTTCCTGCATAGGCTTATAATTCTTCAGCTCATGATTTTGAATCCATTAGAACTAAAACCCACTTGGGAAGAGTAATACTTTGAGGAATTTATCAGGTAAATATCCTTCAGAACAAGGGAGTTTCAGATTACAATGGATATTATCAAAAAGATAAAAGATAAGTATTTGAAAGGATGTGGAGAATGGGAACTCTTGCACACTACTGGTAGGAATGTAAATTGGCACAGCTATTTTAGGACACAGTTTGGAAGCCCGTCAGAAAATTAAAAATAGAACTATCATATGACGCAGCAATCCTACTTATAGGTATATATGCAAATAAATGAAAACAGTCTTTTGAAGGGATATCTGCACACTCTCTTAATTACTTTATTACTCAGAACAGCAAAGATACTGAAACAATGTAGATGTCCACTTTTGGATGAATGGATGAAGACAATGTGACACACATATATGGACAATGAAATATTATTCAGCCTTAAAAAAGGAATTGCTGCCATTTACAACAACATGGATGAACCTGGAAGACTTTAAACTATGTAAAATAAACCAGACACAGAAAGATAAATATTACATGATGTCACATATATACGGAATCTAAAATAGTGGAACTCACAGAAGCAGAGAGCAGAATGATGGTTGCCAGGGGTAGGAGGGGTGGAGAGCTGGAACGAGATGTTGGTCAAAGGGTACAAAGTTTGAGTTATGCCAGATGAAATGTACAGTGTCGTGGCTACAGTTAATAGTACTGTATTGTATACTTGCTAAGAAGATAGATCTTAAATGAAATCTTCTCAACACACATACACAATGGTAACTTTGTAAAGGTGATGGATTAGTTATTTAGCTTGATTGTGGATCTTTTCACAATGTATAAATATATTTGAAACATCAAGTGGAATACCTTAAATCTATACAATTTTTATATGTCAAAGATCTCTCAATAAATTTGTATTTAAAAAAAGAATATAATTGGGGAAATAAAATGATGATTCTGGGATGTAACATGGAAAGAAGAAAAACTTGGGTAGGAATGAGAAGTAATTTGGGGAAGGATATTCAAGAGTCTTACTCAACACCCACTTGGGACTTTGATAAATCTTAGGAAACAGGCTGAGGGAAAAAAAGAAGGTTGCTAAAGACTACAAAGTATATTACGAGTTTTAAAGCACTCAGGACAATCATACCAAAATAATACATCATTTAGGACTATATATCTGTGATAAACTATTTTTTAAAAGAAAGGGAATAATAAAACAAAACTTAAGTTTGTAGTTACCTGAAGGAAGCTGGCACAGTGCTTAGGTAGTGTCAATGTTACTGCCAATGTAATTAATCTTAAATTGGAAGGTGGGTTCCCAGGTGTTTATTTTAATTTCATGCTTCATAATTTATGTATCTGTTCCATATACACTTTGATATGCATCAAATATTAACTTTGAAATGAGCAGAGAAGGCAAATATTATCATGTTCATACATTGCTGAGAGCTATTAGGTTAAGGAAGTCTAATTGTCTGCATAGATACTGGAAAGAGGTCACATATTTCCTTATTTGTTTTGTTTGCTCAGTTGTTTGTCTTTACATTAATGAATCAGCTCCCAGGCTGCATGCATGAGGACAGGAGACGGTGCCACAAAAATGCTAGGAAACTGTCTGGGAAGTGAGCATGGTAAGAACCCTGACTGAGCTCTCCGGCCCTCTGAAAACAGAAGCAGATAAAGAAGTTGAAGCTGGACATCAGGAACTATTTGAAAGACCCAGTTCACCCTGGTGAGCGATGTCAGAGCAGGGGGATAGCTGATTCAAGCAAGCAGTCAAGTGGCAAGAAGATAGAAATAACACAGGAGCTATTTTAAAGGTTAAAAAAAAGTCAATCTGTCAAAAGAATAAGAAGACAAGACACAGACCAGGACAAAATATTTATGAAAGACATATCTGATAAAGGACTGTTACCAAAATATATAAAAACTTTTAAAACTCAGAAATAAGAAAGTTAATAACTCAATTAAAAAATGAACAGAAGACCTGAAGAGACAACTCAGCACGGAAGTTTACACAGATGGCGAATAAGCATATGGAAAGATGCTCAAAATAACTTGTCATTATGGAATTTCAAATTAAAACAATAATGAGATACTACTACACACCTATTAGAATGACCAAAATCCAAAACATTAACACCATCGAATGCTGGCAAGCTGTGAACGAACAAGAACTTCCATTCATTGCTGGTGGGAATGCAAAATGATTCAGCTACTTGGGAGGACATATTGGCAGAGATCTTTTACTTTCTAAGATCCAGCAATCACACTCCATGGTATTTACACAAATAAGATGGAAATTTCTGTCTACACAAAAACTGCACACAGATGTTTATAGCAGCTTTAATCATAACTGCACAAACTTGGAAGCAACCAAGAAGCCCTTCAGTAGGTGAATGGATAAGTAATTTATGGTACATCCAGACAATGGAATATTACTCAACACTAAAAAGAAATGAGCTATCAAGTCATGAAAAGAAATAGAGGAAACTTAAAAGCTATCACTAAGTTAAAAGAAGCCGATCTGAGAAGGCTAAATACTGTAGAATCCCAACTGTATGACATTCTAACAAGATAAAACTATGGAGACAGTAAAAAAGATTAGTGATTTCTATGTGTTGTGGGGAGGGGAGAGGGAGAAATGAATAGGCAGAGTACAGACAATTTTCAGGGCAATGAAATTATTCTGTATGATACTATAATAGTGAATATACACTGATACAATGGTGAATGTCATTTATACATTTATCAAAACCCATAGAATGGATGACATGGAGAGTAAATCCTATTATAAACTCTGGGCTTTAGGTGATGATAATGTGTCACTCTAGGTTTATTAATTATAATAAATGTACCAGTCAGGTGCAGGATTTGATAGATGGAAGGCTGTGCCTGTGTGGGGTCTGAGAGTATACAGGATTCCCTGTACTTTCTACTCAATTCTGCTATGAACCAAAAATGGCTGTATTTCCAAAAAAAAAAAAAAAAAAAAAAAAAAAAAAACCTGAAAGCCCTAAAGATTTGGAAAATTGCACATAATCAGAAAATGGAAAGTGGGAGTATGCTTGGCATCAGGAACGTAGATAAGTAATCTGCACAAAAGATTCTGGTAAAAGTAAATTTTAATACTAAATCAGCATCTATCCAGTAAAGAAACATATTTTAGTCTATAAAGAATCAAACTTAAAGTTTAGACCATCTATATGAAGGCAGGTGAGCTGCACAGTTAATTGGGCTGAATTAAAAAATATGAGGGCATTAATAAAGGTAGATACAGATTGAATGAGTATTTTCCCTTTAAAAAGTAGCCAGGCTTAAAACAGCAGGATTCCATAGAATAGTGCTCAGCCTGTGGCTGCAGTTCTTTATCTTAAAAGTTTCTTCAAAACATTTTTCCACATTTCCAAAACGAAACGATCTGAATGAGACAGTCACATATATGCACGTAAGGCTACTAGGAGCATAAAGCCTTTCTTTGAGGCTTTCTTTAATATTGAGATATTAATTCTCTCAATATCTATACTAGTTCTCAATAAACTTTATTCTCTTAAAGCAATGAAGTACCCAATGCTTAAGTTAAGGCAGATACAGTAATGATCATTCCACACAGTGTGGAGTATGGTTTGCACTGAAATACATTTCCTAGAATAAAAATTCTCCAGAAAACTGTTGCAGTAAGTGAATGAGTAGATTTCACTTTTTACAGAGTGTGTCCACACCCCCAACAGTCATCTGGCAGTAAGTGTCATCCCTCAGCATTTTTCATTCTATCTCATTTTTCCCGTCCTCCATTCCTCTCTCTCTGCCTTAACTGCAACATCATTATTGTAACAAGGTATAGTTTTCTAGATGCAATCCATTCTGTTACCAAGAATTTTTTTCTTTTACTTGAAGAAAAGCACTAAAAGATTTATTTAATCCATTAAAAATCTTGCTATTTCTGCAAAACTAAAAACAATAGAAAAATAGAAACATAAACTTTAAAAAAAATTCTCAAACTACGATTATAACATAGGAAAAAATAGTAACTATGTTGTGTATGAATTTATAAAACAATCTTTACTCAGGCTAAGCCCCAACCTGAAACTTTGTACTCTCACTCTTTGAGTGGCTTTTTAAATATTTAACTAGCATTAGTGTTGGATGATGCATGTAACCTGGGTAGAACTCTACAGCCAATAACTAAGCTTAAAGGAAGACACTATTCTACTTAGAAGTCACTGTTTCTTTGACCTGGATAAAAATATGTATGGAGGTGTTAGAACTCAATTTAAACTCAGATAACATAAAACAAGTATAGTGACAGAGTTATACAAACTTCCTACCAGAAAGTTAATTTGTTGTTCACAACATTGATTTAAAAAAAAAAAGAGTACTTTCCTATGCATCGGTTTAAATAAAAAGTTTCATCTGAATAAGGACAAAATTTACACAAAAGTGTTCTTAAGAGTTTGAAGACTGGAAAGTTTGGAGACAAATAATAGAAACTGGAACAGAACCAAATCTTGAATCTCCTTATGCACATTTTGCTGATTCTATAGTGAATCAAAAGACCAAAATATATATATATAATTACAGACTCTATGATACTCTTTTTAAAAACACACATCCAATACAATACTTCTGTTATCCGAAAGATTTCTCCATCAAACACCTGAAACTTCTTACACTGGAGAGGGGTCATGGTTGGCACCTGCTGTCTCACAGCCTGGAGTGGGGATGTGGCAGCAAGTGTAGGAACAAAGCCCTGACAGGGCCTTGTGTGTGGGCTGCAGAAACGTGAATTTTCTTAGGTACAATCTCTGTGCATCCTTCCCTGGTTTTGACTACTTCCCCTCACCTGAGCAGGGTAGATGGGTGACATATTTGGAAATACTGGCTTGCTTGCAACAGCCAAATGACTCTCAGTTAATAAATGGATCCCCAGAATAGACATATATAGAGAGAGATATAAAAAGTATTATGCATGATTCACCTTCTAAGCCTGAATATATAAGAAGAGTTTGTGAAATGAAAATAATGTCCCCTAGAATTCTCAGCTCTATGATTTAAAAAAAAAATCTGGATTCATGCATAATTTTCTGTAGTAAAATTATTATCTCTAAATAGCTAAATAATGCCCAGTACTAGAATTTTGACCTTCAAGGAAACAAATCAAGTAAATTATTCCCAAAACATTATTCCATAAAATATTAAATAGAAATGTAATCAAACTTTTATCACGTTTAAAGGAATTCTGACCAAATTTAAGGTCACATTTGTTTCAATCATTTCATCTTCTCTAAGCATATCAGATTCCAAAAATTAGAATTAAAAAAATTTTTTTAAATACAAAATTGTTTCTTTGAGGCAGAACTAAAAGTCTTCGGATTTATTAGTGTCTCCCAATCTACTCTAATCCATAAATTACCTGTGAATGTGTAAGAACTTACCATTAAGCTATCTACTAATATAATTACCTTACCATCTCTCTCCCTATTTGATATCTCTATATTACATTTTTAAATATAGCATGCTGTCTAAAGTCTTCTAGATTTCTCTTGCCAAGAGTGAAAATGGATATTCATGACACTGGCCCTAGAATTCCTTCTAAGTCACCTAAAAGAGAGAAAATTATATTTTGTCTAGTTCCAATGCTATGTGTATTTTTATAAAACAGAAAACAATTGCTTTATTATATATTTGTCAGCTCCTTATAAGTAGGAATTAAGATGGGCATTTCTTTTCATTCTCACCTTATCAGTATTACTTCACTAATAGTGCTCTTTAAACACACATGAATTGGGTGTTCAGACTGTTCACGAAAGGGAATTTAAACTGTCCACATTCATCACTTTTCCTCTTTTCTTAGCATGCTGCACAGATACTATAGAAAGAATATCATAAATGGTCTGAAGATAACCAGAACACCCAAATTAATGAGGGTATTCCTTTGTCATGACTTAAAGTATTCCAGGGAATATATTGTGATACTTCATTCATTTTAAATGAGGCTGACTACTGATGTAGAACACCCTTAGGGATGATTTGTAAATATGTTGTTGCTGGTTGAAATGAAGGTTTTCTCAGTCTCTATCAAGAAGATCAAGCTACATACACAAGAGCCTGTGAACATAACATGTTAGTAAAGAAATTAGTCATTCAGTTATATTGCAACCTAACTGACTTCAAGATGATCAAAAGTGAAAGCCTGGGCCAGTGTCTCTTCAGCTCACAAGGGACGCTGCCCTGTGAAAGGAGAATCGCAGTTCCTTTTCCAGGCAGAAGCCTATAAAGAAAAGGGAATATGAAGCTAGCGTAGCCAGATCAAACTATTCACTAATATTATCCAGCTCTCTTCCCACTGGTTCTGTTTAAACCAAGCTGCCTTTTTGCATTTTCATGTGAATTTACATTCTGGGAGAGAATTGCTGACCAGCTGTATTTCCTTCCTCTTGGCAGATCTATTTCTAATTATGAATTAATGAACTAGCCTTCTGGCTTATCATGAGTCTCTTATGAGTTTCATTAACATGAGTCAGTTCCCCTGAGTCAGATCAAGTCTGTGTTTAATGATGGGATTGAGTTTCTGGCCTTACAAAGCTGAAAATTCAGTCACTAAGGACCACAGCCCTCAAAAGGTGTCACATGCCTAGGGACCATGCCTGAATTTCCAACTGGCCTTTTAACATTGCCTCTTTAAATGAAAAAAAAAAAAAAAAAAAAGTATTTAAAAAGCAAGCAATTGTGTTTTAAAAGCTCAGGAAAAAAAAAATAAGTTACCTAAGAGGGTAGGTAGGCAAGTCCTAAGGGAGAGGCCCTCTAAGTTCTAATTTGGTCCTCTCTCTGGCCTGTCTGAAAGTGCAGAGTGAAGCATTTATCCACTGAATTGCATCAACTCAGATACTGAGATCTCAGTCAAATCAGGTCACAAAACCTGCATGACTGTGACTGTAAGAGGGTTAGGGTGATCATTGCTTACCTTACAACTGTCCATTTTATCTGCCTAGATAAACAAAAACTTCTCTTTATTTTGGTAACTGGAGCCAAATGTTTAAAAAATACAAAAGAAACTTTAGAAATGAAGGTTCTAAAGTTTTTCTATTTTTTCTAATTTAGGTCAATGTGGAGATTCTTCAACTGTCCAAGATGAAAAATTTGGCCAACTATATAAACCACTATTTAGAATATTATACAGCATGGTCACATTATAGTTTTAAAGACAGTGCATTCTATATATGTGGAAACAGGAGAGAAACCTCATATTAGAGATTGAATGGTTTTAGGATATAAACATTTTCATATTTCTGGATTGGGAAAGAGGCAGAATTTCTAAATAATAGCGTATGATATCACATGTGCTTAGAACAAGAAAAAAAGCTGTTAGCCTCACATTGGTCATTTGATTAATCTGACCTGATGATGATCTAATCAAACATGGTCTGATCAAAACAGTTTTTCAAGCAAAAAAATCTATCATTCTCTCTTCCTAATTTTCACCTACAGGATGTTCTATGCTAGAAAGATATATTCTCTGAGAGCAGCAAAAAGGACCAAAGTCTTCTGCTTGCTCTCTGAAATCTATCATGGTCAAAATTGGAATGATGTTGCTAATAACCAATGGGTAAAGTTCTAGATGAAAACAATTCATTGTAAATGTTTTCCACAAGTATGGACAAAAACCAGTATTAAGGATTTGGAGATCATGTTTCAACACTAAGGTAAGACATGCATTAGGTTCTCAGCACCCCAAGAGGCATGAAAACCAACCAGACATATTGAATGTAGTGCAAGCTCTTGTCTACATATCAGAGACAATGTTGTTTCATTGGTCTATTAGAGCCTATTCTCTGAAATAGTGGCTGAAAAACATGTTAAGTGGTATGGAAAATAATGCTGATACTACTTTATTAGAAGCACTGTTTACTTACAAAAAAATTTGAATAAGCTGAAAGATACAATGATAAAATATGTTTTAAAGTTATTTAAAATTCCCTTCTCTCAAGATTGCTTTAACTATTCAAGATTTTTTGTGGGTCCACACTAATTTTAGGAGTATATTTCTATTTTTGTTCAAAATGCCATTGGAATTTTGATGGGGACTGCACTGAACCTGTAGATTGCTTTGGGTATTATGGGCATTAAAACAACATAAATATTTCTAATCCACGAATATGGTATATCTTTCCATTTATTTGTGTCTCTTCAATTTCTTTCCTCAATGTTTTATACTTTTCAGGGTACAGACCTTTCATCTTCTTGGTTAAATTCACTCCTAAGTATTTCATTCTATTTGATGCTATCATAAATGGGATTGTTTTAATTTCTTTTTTGGATAGTTCATTGTTAGCCTATAGAAATACAATGGATTTCTGTATGTTACTTGTATCCTACACCTTTACTGAATGTGTTTGTCAATTCTAAGTGTTTTTTGTGGAGTCTTTAGAGTTTTCTATATATAAAATCATGTCATCTGGAAACAGAGACGATTTTATTTCTTCCTTTGTAATTTGGATGCCTTTTGTTTCTTCTTCTTGCCTTACTGCTCTGGCTAGGACTCCCAGTACTATGCCGAATAGAAATGGTGAAAGTAGGCACCCTTGTTTTGTTCCTGACCGTACAGGTAAAGCTTTTAACTTTTTACCATTGAATATGATCCTAACTGTGGGCCTGCCATATATAGTCTTTATTATACTGAGGTACATTCCATCTACACCTAATTTGTTGAGAGTTTTTTATAATGAAAGGATGTCTAATTTTGTCAAATGCTTTTTCTGCATCTATTGAGATGACCATATGATTTGTATCCTTCATTTTGTTTAGTAGCCTATTACATTTATTGATCAAGAGAGCAAGTCTGAAGGCATCAAAATTCCTGATTTCAAACTATATTAATGACAAATAGTAGTCAAAATAAAATAGTTGTATAGTATAGGCATAAAAAAAGACACACAGATCAATGAAACATAATACAGACCCAGAAATAAACCTAATCATTTGGTCAGCCAATTTTTGACAAAGGAGCCAAGAATACACAATAGGGAGATGGTAGTCTCTTCAATAAGTGGAAAACTTAATAAATGGATAAATGGAGTTGGAAAAACTGGACAATCATATGCAAAAGGAAGAAACTGGACACCTATATTACACCATACATAAATATCACCTCAAAATGGACTTAAATATAAAGCCTGAAAATATAAAACTTTTAGGAGGAAATACAGGGGGAAAGCTCCTTGATATTGGTCTTGCCAAGGATTTTTTGGACTTGAGACCAAAAGCAAAGGCAACAAAAGAAAAATTAACATGTGGGATTACACCAAATTAAAAAGGTTTTGCACAGCAAAAAGCAAAACAAAAAAGAAAATAAAAAGGCAATGTACAAAATGGAGAAACTACTTACAAACCATATATTTGATAAGGGGTTAATATCTAAAATATATAAGAAGCTCATAAACCCAATAGCAAAACAGAAACAAATAACCTAATTAGAAATGGGGAAAGGACCTGAACAGACATTTTCCAAAGAAGATATACAAATGGCCAATAGATATATGAAAAGATGCTCAGAATCACTAGTTATCTGGGAAACACAAATCAAAACCACTATGAAACATCACCTCACACATCACCACACACCAAAAGGACAGAGACAATAAATGTTGGAGGGGATGTAGAAAAAAAGAGGACTCTTGTTGGTGGGAATATACATTGGTACAGCCATTATGGAAATTGGTACAGAGGTTCATCAAAAGAAAATAAAAATAGAACTACCAGCAATCTCACTTCTGGGTTATATATTCAACGGAAATGAAATCACTGCAGAGATATCTATATCCCTATGTTTGTTGCAGCATTATTTGCAATAGCCAAAATATGGGACAATCTAAGTATCTGTTGACAGATGAATGAAAAATGTGATACAGACACACACAATGGAACATTATTCATCCTTAAAAAAAGAAACAAAGAAAGAAAAGAAATCTTGTCATTTGCAACATGGGTGAACCTGGAGAACATTATGCTAAGGAAAATAAGCCAGACAGAAAAAGATAAATACTGTATGTTATCACTTATATGTAGAATCTTAAAAAAGTTGAGGTAGAAAGTAGAATGGTGTTTGCCAGAGGCTGGGGGGTAGAAGAAATGGAGAGAGGCTGAGTAAAGGGTACAAACATTCAGTTATAAGATGAGTAAATCCTAAGGATCTCCTGTACAGCATGGTGACTACAGTTAATATAATACTATATTGTAAACTTGAAGTGTGTTAAGAGATTAAATCTCATCTAAAAAAATTCAAATAGCTATGTGAGGTGAGGGATCTGTTTATTAACTTCACTGTAGGAATCATTTAACAATACATATATCAAATGATTATATTGTATAATATAAATGATTTATAATTTTATTTGTCAATTATACCTCAATAAGGCTGGAAAAAATAAATAAAATTCCCTTTTGTGATTATCATGGTACACTTTTCTGAGCCTGAGAACAGTCCATGCTAAATCCAAATCTCTTTTCTTCATGGAGATGATGCTGAATCAGGTCAAGTGGGATTAAGAGGATTATAGATGTATTTCTGCTAATGGATTTAGCAATCTGGCCTCAGTCATTCTGAACTGCATAAGTCAAGATAAGAATTATTCAGTGAAGGTGTGGACATGATATTAAGAACAAAGAAAACTGTCTGACAGTAGTATTATATGATTTATTAAACACACGCATATAGTTTTAATAAGAGTGTAAGCTATTCTAATGTCATGAAAAATTTCAGTAAAGATTTCAGTTCACTAATAGTTACAAATGGTACATTTCATATGTAAAATGCAATGTAACTATGAACTCTTACTTTGATGACACAGTAGGTAATATAAACAGCAAGAACAGATGTCTAGGCAGGGAAAATATAACTGTTTCTTTAATTTAGCAGGAAACCATTACCAAAATGAAGAAGACGAGAATAAAGCTACTATTGTGTAAAATGTGTGGTCATGGCCAGAAGTTCCTGTTCTAGTCCTCTTGTGATTATAGCACATTTTTAAATGAAAAGAATTCTCTGAATCTGAATTGTAGATAGTGAAGATGTGCTGCCCCCAGGTGTCTGTACTAGGATCTATTAGATTTAGAAAAGCATTATTTTTATTTGCTAAAGGTAAACAATGGTTCAAGAAAAAGATATTTGCATTTTTGTCATCATATTTTGCATTTTTATTGGAGCTTTGGGTTCTTTCTTCATCTGTATCACAAAAGATACAACTGCAAATACTGAAATAGCATGATCCTCTTAAAGAGAACTGAAGAAACTAAAGAAACAACTATAATTTCAGGTACATTCAGTGGAAGTTCCTTATTTGAATCACTTTATCACATAAGTATTATATGGCACCATTCAATATTGCAATCTTCTAAAGCTCTAGTTAAAGATGCTGAATTGTGCTGAGAACACCAGCTATTTTAGATCATATGCCAAAGAAATAAAAATGTAACTTCTTTAAAAATCTAACACTCCTGGGACTTTTCCTATGTGCAACAAATTATATATTTGAAACTATATATTTATAAACTAAACAGTCAAAAGTTAGACCAACAGTAATGTATATTGATTTTTTAATCTGATTAATATCATACTTTTCTAAATGCTTTCATGTGCATTATAACATCTGATTTCAGCTTGGAGTCTGAAATCAGTAATCTGGCAAAATGAGTCAGAACACGTTCCAAAGAGGGAATAGCACTGTAAAGCATTTTAGGTATATATTCAAATACTAATATCCAAAACTATTCTTTCATAATAGAGACTCACAGAAAGTGAAAAATTCCACCTACATTTTATTTCCCAGAAAAAACCACTACTGCACCCACTTCTTCTAAGGACATGCGAATAATTGCAAAAATTTGCCAACCCACTTAATTTTTCTTAAAAGGCAGTTCACATTATCTGTAAGAAGTTTGAAGAAACAAAATTAATGAAATCTAACTTTTTAAAATTTCAAATGTGTCAAAAACCTGTTAATCCTGGATACATACAAAGGTACAATACAGTCATATAGTTTTTGTTCAGGCAAGGGTCATTTAGTCACTTGAATTTAGCGATACACATGTTTCACAGACACAGTTTTTATGAGGTCAAGGAGAAAAAAACATAGGTTAAAAAACTTTTGAATTTCCTTGAATTATTCCAACTGAGATTCATCCTTGTGATTTGTGATCTGATTTTCTCTTTTCTCAGTCTGAAGTAATATATAAAGTAGGCGTAAGTATTCATGAAATTAATACATGAACAGAGAAGAAAGTTGTCAAATCACTATAGAATTTACATAATCTTATTTGAATTAAAATGGGTCATTTTTCATCTTTACCAGTTGTGATTGTGATAAATACATGGCTTCTTTCATATAACAATTCTCTGATGTTAAGTGTTTAATATAAAATATATAGTCTTGACTTAAAGACATGATCCCTGTATGTTTTAATAGCAAATGGTGAAGAAGAATCCAAAAATATCATCATTCAGCAAATGTGAACTACTCTAAACATTTTTCAAATGACTTGGCCAATATTTAATAATAATGATTCCATCAGCTAGAATTAAGCAAATGACCAGACTGAGAAACAAATCTACGGTTCTTAGTTATATTATTATTTTGGAAAATGTACTATAGCATAATGGTTAAAAGCACATATTCTGAATTTAATCTGCTCACTAGTTCACATAAAAAATTGTATGCTGTGAACAAGTCACTGAACTTCTCTAAGATCTGGCTTCCTTTTAAATAAAATAGAGACAATTATAATGTGTACTCCATAGTAGTATTGGAAAGAATTAATGAGAAGGAAGGAAGGAAGGAAGGAAGGAAGGAAGGAAGGAAGGAAGGAAGGAAGGAAGGAAAGAAGGAAGGAAGAAGAAGAATCTCTGACCATATTAAGCCCTTAATCATGCTATCTATCATAATGATTTCATGATGATGATGATGTAATATCCACTCTCTGACATACATCTAACTGCATTGTTTTCAGGGTCTTGGCATTGGCAAATGTCCACAAAACTACTCCTAGTGACACAATCAAAATAAAATACTTAGACAAATACAGAAGGTACACAGTGCTCAATTTTCCTAATCCATACTATGTAAGGGAGGTCATTTGAATACTGTTGTTTAAATCATCGCAATTCAGAAGCTCCTATGCTTTTTATGTGAGCTCTTTATGCGCAGTATGAAAATGTATGCCCACAGGAAAACCTGCACCCAGATGTTTATGTTAACTTTTTTTTATAATTCCAAAATTATAAATCATCCAAGATGTCTTTCAGGGAGAGAATGGATAAACTACAGTACCTCAAAATAATGAAGTATTATTCAGTGCTAAAAAGGAATGAGCTATTAAACCATGAAAAGAAATGAAAGAAACTTAAATTCATAAGTGTAAGTGAAAGAAACCAATATAAAAAGACAACACACTACATTATTCCAAATATATGACATTGTGGAAGATGCAAAACAGGAGAGACAGTAAAAAAAGATCAGTGATTGCCAAGGCTTAGGTGGGGAGAGGAGAAGAATAGGCAGAACACAGGATTTTTAGGGCAATGAAACTATTCCATGTGATTCTACAATAGTGGTGGATACATGTTATCATACATCTGTCAAAACCCATAAAATGAACATAAAGAGTGAACCTCAATGTAAACTATGGACTTAGTGTGATAACAATGTGTCAATGTAGGATCACTGATTTCAATAAATGTACCACTCTGCTGTGAGATGTGGATAGTAGGGGAGCCTGTGCCTGTGTAGGATAAAGCGTATACAGGAATATTATTTTCTGCTCAATTTCGCTGTGAACACAAAACCACTTAAAAAAAATAAAGTCAATGTAAAAAAAAAAAAAAAAAAGAGTAAAAGAATTCTACAAATAACTCTGCCCTAAAACTTGATAACTTACATAAAATGGACAAATTTCCAGAAACACTCAAAATACCAAAAGTTAACCGCTATATGTAAAAATAGATTTAAAAAACAAATTTCTTTTGTAACAGCCCAGGGGACTATATTTAATATTTTGTAATAACTTTTAATGAAAAATATGAAAATAAATATATGTATATATATGCATGAAAGGGACATTATGCTGTACACCAGAAATTGACATGTTGTAACTGACTATATTTCAATTTAAAAAAAGACCTATTTTAAACCACAGTGTCCAAGACAAAATGCTAATGGCAAAAGGGGAGGAGGAGGGGAGGAAGGGGAAGGGGAAGAGGAAGAGAAAGGTAGGAGGAAGAGAAGGAGGAAGAGAAAGAACATAGATCAACTAAACAAAATAAAAAGTCTAGAAATCAACCCCACAAATATATTCAAATGATTTTTGACAAAAGTGCAAAGACAATTCAATGGATGAAGTATAATCCTTTAAATAAATGATGCTCAAACAATTGGATGTCCACATGCAAAAGTAAATAACCTAGACAGAGACCTTATACCTTACACACACACACAGGCACACACATACACACAGACTCAGAATGGATAATAGACCTAATGTAAAGTGCAAAATAATAAAACTTTTAGAAGAAAACATAGGAGAAAATCTACATAAATTTGAGTTTGGGATGAGTTTTTATAAATAATACCAAAACCATGATCCATGAAATAAAAAACAGATAAGCTGGACTTAATTTAAATTTAAAATTTCTGTTTTGCAAAAGTCATTGTTAAGAGAATGAAATGACAAAACAAACTATGGACTAGGAGACAATATTTGCAAAAAATACTGTTATCCAAAAATATACAAAGAACTAAAACTCAACAATAAGAAAACAAACATGATTAAAAATACCAAAGAAAATATACAGATGGCAAATAAGCATATGAAAAGATTTTCAACAACATTTCTCATTAAGGAAATTCAAATTAAAACACAATGAGATACCAGTCACATCTAACAAAATGGCTAAAATCCAAAACCTGACATTGCCAAGGGCTAGCAAGCAAATGGAGCAATAGGAACATTTATTGCTTCTGGGAATGCAAATGGTACAACCACTTTGGAGGATAGTTTGACAGTTTCTTACAAAACTAAAAATGGTCTTACCATAGGACCCAGCAATTTCACTCTTAGGCATTTACCCAAATGATTTACATATGTACATACACAAGAATACCACAGCAAATGTTTATAGCAGTTTTACATACGGTCTTTAGTTAATGATAATATGTCAATATTGGTTCATTAATTATATGACAAATATACCATATGAATGGAAGATACTAATAATAAGAGATATTGGGCATGGGGTAAACAGCAACTCTGTGCTAACTTTGCAACTTTTCTGTAAATCTAAAGCTATTCTTCTCTTAAATTGAAGTGTAGTTGATTTACATCGTTGAGCTAGGTTTTGGTGTACAGCATAGTGATTCAGTTATAGTGAAACTATTCTAAATTTAAAAGTTTAAAATTCAACTTTGACATGGGATAGAATCTTTTTTTTAGAAAACATTGAAATCCTAATGATAGTTATTAATGACTGTTTTCTTTGATTCCTAATCCTGGGTAATAATGGTTTATCTTTACATATTGGGCCTCAACAACTCAACTTATTTAAATTCTTGAGTAACTCAAGTTCAGGTCTAACTCAGGCTTAAAATGTATGCCCTTAAAATTCTAGAACCTATTTTGACACGTTTAAGGATAGAAATACCCAGCAAAAAAATCATTGTACTACAGGGGGCAAAGAGGCATTTATTCATTCAGTGAATACTTTAATTATGTGCCAAATCTTGTATGAAGAATATGGATACAAAGATGTATTTCCCCCTGAAATATAAAAATAGCAAAGACAATATAAACATATGCCCAGCTATCTTCTTAGTGCCTAGAATAATATCTGAGCAGAATAGAAACTCAATAATATTTCTGGAATAAATAAAAAGCCAAATCCTTGGCTTCAGGAAGCACAGAGTCCATTTGGAGAGATGACATACAAAGATAATTACCATACTTTACATATTTTAATTGAGTTACATAAAAGGATTTATAAAACCACAGATCAATTCTAACTAAAAGACTTCACTATGGAGATGACATTTGAGGTGGGTTTGAGAAAGAAAATGTACTTCCTGCTCCAAGATTTTCTCTGAAATCCCTTGAAAACATATATAGTTCTCCCAACTCCTTACTTATTATCAATGCTTAAAAGTGTCATCAGTGTCTAAAATTTGCCAGAATCAAAGCAAGATATTTGATTCCTCCCTCAACTTCAATCTTCTTCCCTGTTCTAGTATTCTCCATCTCAAAAATAACAACTCTTTCCTTCCATTTCCTCAGACAAAAAAACCAAAAGTCATATTTTTTTCTTCTGTATTCCTTGTACATCACACATTGACTTCTGTATTCCTTACACCCCACACCTAATCCATTTGTAATTACCTATCAGGGGCTTCTTTTAAATTATTATATTCTTAAATTAAAACGTCTCTGTGCTTCCATTGTTCCTGGGCCATCATCACATCTCTGTGATCTAACTCATCTCCCAAATTCTTTTCATACTTTTCCCAGAAGCTATTTATATACAGCTGTCAGAGTAATCTTTTATTATGTGTTTGTTTATATTCATGTTTACTTGTTTATCATCTGACTCCACCATAGGAATATGAACTCCACAAAGTCAGGGACATCACCCATCTTATTCTCAACTAATGAACAAGACAGCACATTAAATAAATAAGTAAATGAGTGAATGAAAATAACGGGCAAATTACAAGGCAAAGAAGGAAAGAAAATGTAATAAATGCTAAGATAACAGAGAATAATTTGGTATGCTGGAACTTAGACATGAAATGGGGAAAAATTAGGATAGGATATTTAAAAAAAAAAAGGAAAAAAGGTTTTGGTTAGAATTGTACTTACTTCTTTGTCTACCTAAAATTTTTTAACTTAAATCATGTTGCCAATGAGACAGCACTATTACAAAATAACCAGATTTAGTTTTTTTGTTTGTTTGTTTGTCTGCTTGCTTGCTTTTTTGTTCATTTTTTGCTTTTGTTTTAGGGGTGGAGGAGTTAGGATTTTTTTAGGGGGGGGGGGTTGATTTGTTTTGTTTTGTTTTTTTCCAGAAAGCTAATGCATAAAAATCTGACAGCCTGGCTAGAGTTTAAAAAACTGGATGAAAGAAGACCTGTGATTATTTCAACAAGAAGGTAAAAGGACTATGTTAATTTTTAAGTGTTTTTCCATGGAAGAATTCACAGTGTTTGGTGATCTGTTGGGAATGAGGTAAAGGGAGACTAGTTTCTGGCTTGAGTAGCTATATGTTTGGTAGTATATTAAATACAATAGGGCATTCAACATAAGAAGAAAAGAAGCTTTTAGGAATAGAAAATAATGTTATTTGGAATAAGGTATATGTGAGATGGCTTCTAAACATCTGTGTGGAAACATTTGGAAACATACAGAAACATATCTAGAGGACAATTGAAAATAAATGTCAGGATATATTAGTTTTATAATACTGTGTAACAAATTACAACAAATTTAGCAGCTCAAAGCAATACACATTTGTATGCTCCGCATTTCTATAGGTCAAGATCCCAGGCACTGTCTAGCTAAAGTATAAAAAGTAGTGACTGAACATAAAACCTGTGCTTAAATGTATATGAGACAATGCCTGAGGACTCCCCAAAATACATGGCAGTGGGGGGAGTATTGCTAGTGGGACTCGGAAATCAAGGCCATACATGTAGTGACTGGCACACTAAACAAAATAAGAGATTTTCTGTTATAAGAGAAGGTGAGACAACCAAAAGGTCAACAACCTCAGGAAGTCCTTTCCATCCTTAGAGTTGAAGGGAGAAGGGCACAGGTAGTGTTATTAGAGCCCAAAAGTCTGGGTTTCTGTTGGAAACTGTCTGGGAGGAACTCTCGACACTGGAGTCTTGAAGGAAACTCAGCAGCTGCTGGAGGTGCTTCGTAAGGCAGAACCAGAGAGCAGGAAATGCCTCTGTAAATGGTTAGCTCTCCACCTTCCTTCCACCAGTGCTTCCCACTGGCCAAATCTACCTGGAAACCTATAGGCAATCCTAAAAGAAGTGTTCTCTGTTTTGGGGAAGAGGTGTCAGAGAAGAGAGAATGAAAAAGGAAAGAATCAGAAGAAACAGCTAAATGAAGCACAGATGAGGATGGAAAAGAGGCAGGCCATCAAAAAACAAAAAAGGAGACCCCCTTCAGATTGAAATCTCTATATTTAACAAAGGACACTGTGAAATTCTAGATAGGGTTATTGCTACAGTAATAAATATCACTGGCCCACGTACAAATGAGGTGAGATTAAAGAATCAGACTGTTGTTCATGCATGACTTAAGAAATCAGTCTTTCTAGTCTTATTTTATTTCAAACTAAACTTTCCTGAGATTTTAATAGTAAGAATTAAATCGTTTTCTGAGAAGTAATTAAAACCATACAGCCGATTAAATAACAGCAGATTGGAAAACAAGCACAATTTTAGTATGCTGAGGTTTTGAATTTGCTGCAAAAATGTATCCATTGGGAAATAGTTTTGCTATGAATTAATCCCCAAGGGCCTTTAAACTAAAATCATTTCCAACCAAATTCAGTTTTTAAGAAGTCATTAAGCTTCTCTTGAATAAAATATTTATTTGAATACTGCTTCTATTAAGTAGTCATTAAAAAAAAAAACCTGAGCATTTAATCTGGCATAGTATCTAATTGAAATGGATACCAAATACCAAGGTTATAGTTCTCATTGACACTAATCGGTTGCACAAACTTTAGCAAATCAGTTACCAATGTATGACTCAATCCCTTGTAGTACAGAGGACAAAATATTCCTGTCCCACCAATCACAGAATTACCTTAAGGTTCAAGAAAATCCAATGTTTAAAATATACAACATGTAAAATTATTTGGTAAAGTTAAAAATGGCTAAGTAATAAAAAGTGAAAAGAGTAATCCAAAATAGTAAGAGGTGTTTAGCCAACTTCTAAAGTAATATAGTAAACATTCACTATTTACTGGACAAATAGCTTTTAGGAAGAGCAGTTATATAAACTGAATTAAGTTGGAAAAAAACTTAGAAAATGATTCATTAGAATATTGTAGCCATTAAAATATCCTGGTAAATCTCATGTCCCAGGAACTAATCATGTCCATTCTATTTTCTAAGTATATATTGAAAATTTCAACTTTATAATAATATAACAGTTAATTTTACTTATCAAAGCTCTTTTAATATAAGCAGGCATAATTTTTATTTGAAACTTCATAAATATCATTATCAACCACTTGTATCTAGAGAAATCAAGACAAGTACCTAGTTAAATTGAAGAGATTTGTTCCATATTGAATAAAAATTAAACATGTACAATATTATAAATGAAATAGAGTTCAAAGTCACTTTGACAATATTATTTTATTTTAGTCTTAAAAAGTAAGGAAAAGTTTTTAGCTGATAGAGAAATAAACTACCAAATTAATAATATATGAATGTAGCAAAAATTAAGTAGGCAGTACTAATAAACACTATAGATGCATTAAATTACAGAATGGCCAAGGAATGCCAGGAGTTCAAATTCCCACCAGAGCCGTCCAATCATAGATGAGCTTGTAAGCCCCATGCTAGGACTCCAAGAACAGATCAATTTCCAATTATTAAACTATAATATGTGCACACTAGTATTACATAGAGACACTGGTTTGATCTCTTGCCGTAAATAGGGACTCTCTTTTTCCTGAAATCCACAGTAGTGGTATTTCTCATTACAATCTATCTTATTTTATAGCATTGTTTCATCAAATTATTTGATGACAAACCTGCTTGGTTTGTTTTTTTTATGTTTTGGTTTTTTTTTTTTTCAAAATTACCATATTAAGATGTTCTTTGGAAAACATTTGGGAAATGCTTATTTGTAACCATTGGTGTATTCATCTAAAAATTGCTTTAAGAACACACTTATTGAAAAAAAAAATGAGTAAGGCATGGGTGTGTGCAGTGCAATACCTAACACAGTGTCATGTACACAAAAGATAATACTTATTGAAAAGCATATATCAGTGAATTCTGCTTCTTATTTGAAGAATTAGAAGGCACAATATTTTGAGATATGATAATTTAATGTCCAGAAACACTAAGAAAATCTATAAAACACCATGTATAAATTCAAAATATAGTTCAAAGTGTTTAGTTAAACTTAAAGGACCTAAAAATTATTAAATATTTTAGAAATAATGTAGTCTTAATGCTACTATTTAATAGAACACTTACAATAAATAAAATTTTTGTTTTTATTTTTAAACTTTTATTTAAATTTCAAGAGGTTAGGTGTGAAATAGTTCTTAAATTTTACAGATTTAGATTAATGTTTATTTAAGGATATAGGGTGTAAATTTAGAGATTTAAATATTATTTTAATTTGAAGAGATTGGTTGTGAAATAACTAATAAAATGTTCAGCATTGAGAATTGTAGAATCTTAGCATTCTCATCAAAATGGCCAAAATATAAAGAACTGACAATACCATGTGTTGATGAAATCATGAGTAACTGAAATGCCCATGTATTGATAGCAGAAGGTAAATAGTAAAGCCACTTCAGAAAACTACTTAAATATCTGAAAAAGAACAACATAATATATATCTCAAAAATTTCACCATAAGGATATATGTCCAGTGGATACTTCCACCAAAAGATATGTACAATTTAAAATAGTTAAAAATTGGAATAACCAAAATATCCATCAAAAGTTTAATAAATGCATTATTGTTTATTATTTATGTAAGGCATTCTAAATAACAAAGGAAAAGAATGAACTATTGCTATATGCAGTGACATGGAGAAACCTCACAGGCATAATGTCATGGTGGAGTAACTGATAACAGACTAAAACTCAAAATATCAGATTCAGATTTTCAGATGTTGGACAAGTGGCAAAGGGAAAAGATGAAGTGAGCCCCTAAAGTGCCCCATGACTAGTGATGCTTCATGCACTTGTTGATGGACAACAGTGCAAACAAAGTGGTGGTCTCACTGAGCTTTGGAAACAGACATTAGAATTTGGGGCTGCAAAGGAAGCTGGAAAGGGTACCAGAGAGAAAGAATTTCCAAAAGAGAGAACTAGGAGGTTTTATTAAGGTGATTATATGATTTATCATCTAAACTAGAATACTTTGGGGAGTGAAAAGCTATGCTATTGATAATTATTCCAGGACAGCACATATAAATGGGATGTCTTTAGCAAACAGGTATTATCAACCCACTGCCATTCTCCTTGTTTCCACAAAGAATTTCTGTTGAAGGTTGGTCCTAAACATGTTTCTGTAACACACTGTTTGCCTCTGTTGGAGGCTCTGTTCCTGCCAGTTCTGGTTGTGAGGTGCCCTTCTGCTCTCTATCTTCACAGAGAACCTCGTTTATAAGCATATGTGCAGTCACTGTTTACCTTACCTGATGGGTAAGAAATTCTGGCTTGAACAAATTTGCAGCACACTTTACGAAAGTATGAACAAACTACTTACATACAAAATCAGCTTCTATGAATCTTTTTAAAAGGTAGTGATGGTTACACAATTTTATGAATATACTAAAAACCAAGAATTGTACACTTTAAAAAGGTAAGTTTCATAGTGTTGAAATAAATTTCTAGGTCCAAGATGGAGCCACTCCTGCCTGGGATGCCAGGTCATCAGACTAAAACTTAGATAACTTTCATGTCACTGTAAATATTCCACTTGACCAGAAAAGCAGTAGATCAAGCCAGACAATCCCGTACACCAAGCCAGTTCTAGGCTCTTCCATGTTCCTAATTCATTTTCTGTTTTTCTCATCCTTGTTTCTTATTCTTTACCCTATAAAAGCTTTCAGCTTTCTGCCCCATTTTGAAGTTCTTTGGACCTCTGGAATGAAGACTGCCCACTTCATGAAGTATTAAATAAATTTATATCACCTAGATGATCTTTAATCATTGTGAATGACGATATATGAATTTTAATAAGGCTGTCAAGGTTTTTTAACCTGTGTTGAGCATAAAACATTAGCCCAAAGGTTCTATCTAGTGGTTTTAGTTTGGGATCCTCATGAAATCTCTACTTCAGTCATGCTGTCCTAAATTTGGACCTCAGAAAGTTTAAGTGGTGAATCTCAGAATTTCTCTCCCATAAAGTCAGCCCTAGCCTTCTTAAGCAAATTGGCACAGCAACCATTTCTGTATACCAAGAGGTATAAAGCAGTTATTTTTAAACTTTAGGATGTGTTCATCAGAAATATGTGGAGGACTTATTAAAAGGTAGATTGCTTAGCTCCACCACCTGAGTTTCTGCTCCAATAAATCTGGGTGGGTCTGAGAATTTACAATGCTAACCAATTTCCAAGTAAGGCTGATACTGCTGGTCCAGTTACTGTACTTGGAGAACCACTGAGCTAAGCCTCCATGTACTTAAAAAAAAAAAAAGAAAAGAAAGAAAGAATAACAAATGCCATTTATAATCTTCCACTAGGTGTCTATTTGCTTTATATTTCAAAACTAAGAGCAACTCAAGTGACCTACTCAGTTTAAAAAAAATGTATATATGTATATATACAAGAAAAACAGCATCTCTAAGTTATTTTAAAATTGAGACTGCAAAGGAAGGAAAGCATATTTTAGGTGAAGAAAGAGAAATTAAACCTGTGGTGACATTGAAACATCTGGAAGGAGATGTTGCTGGAGGTTTGTAACCTAGGGTTTAGGTGAAAGGAATGTAGTTATTAGTTCAGATGCTGAGAATGGCTTTCTTTTGAACAGTGTTTCAGTGGAGGACAACTGACAGCAAAGACTGTGCTTGCAGGAAGCTCCATAGGCAGGAGCAGAAAGAAGAGTTAGAAAGAAGGCAGGAGAGTGGGGAATTTAGAAACAAAAGCAGATGCTACAAAAGCAGGCAAAGCCACGTTAATAAGGCAGTCTTTCCCAACAGTGTAGGAGACAGCAGGAAATATGGTCTGAAAAGGGATCCTTGAACTTTTAAAGGAAGATAGAATAAGGTAATTTTGAAGTTGGCAACAATCTTGATGATGATATAAGGCAGAGTTTTAAAAAATATTTGCCCATCTCCCTCAGTTAGGAATACATTTTATATATATACAACAAAATACCATACAAGTAAAACACAAAAATGAAAATTTATTTAAAGAAATTGACTTTGCCAATTTCTACTTCATTTGGTCAAGCAATGGGTCATGATATGAACTTGAAAAACCACTAGTCTAGGGTAACCAATTTGTTTCACAGAGATGGGTAATAATGAAAAGGTATATGTCAATGACACAAATCCAAGATTCACATGAAGGGTATCTAACTCTTAGTCCAGTATAAGGCTAATTAAATGATCCTAGCTGTACCAAGCAGTTCTCCAGGGAAACAGAAATAATAGGATATTACAGAGCTATGTTCAAGAAGAGATTTAGTACAGGAATTGGTTCACACAGTTATGGAGGCTAAGCCCCAGATCCTGCCATCTGCAAGCTGGAGAATCAAGAATGTGGGTTGTGTGATTCCATCTGAATCTGAAGGTCAGAGAATTTGATGGTGTGGCAGGGGACAGGGGGAGAAGAGGTGATGGTGTAAGTCCCTGTCTGAGTCTGAAAGCTCAAGAACCAGGAGCATCAATGTCAGAAGGCAGGAGAAGATGGATATCTCAGTTCAAGCAGAAAGAAAGGATTTCCTTCCTCTTTTTGTTCTATTAGGCCCTCTTTTTTTTTTTTTTTTTAATTGAAGTATAGTCAGTTTACATGTTGTGTCAATTTCTGGTGTAGAGCAGCGAGCTCTACAAAGTGATTTGGGCATCTAGTTGGGGAAAGGAAACAGGTGTTCTCCATACAGCATGTCCCTTTAGAAGAATCAACATTAGAAAGACAATAAGGGGAGTATCAGGGCTAGCTAAAGAGTATTTTTCCACACAGTAAATAAAAATGTTAAGAATTTCTCCTTGAAAGGACTTGATTTAAACCATCTTTATGGAGCTCTTCACAATATTTCATGTTTTACGTGTATCTGTTTATTTATCTAATCCTCCCCCACCAAACCTCCTGAGGTGTCTTCTTTATCTTCCCATGGCACCTATCCCAATTCTCTTCCCACAGAAAACCATTCATTGTATTTTGAATCAGTAACATTGGGTTTTATTCAGGTTTGGGGTTTAGAATGTTGCATAATGGTCCTCTTTCTTGGAACTCATGCTGTTTGTTCTTAGTGGAGAGCAATAAGTAACCAATCCATTACAGAAATGAATAAACAGCCCTGCATTCTGTGAAGGCATCCAAGGAAATGCTACCCATGAGGTCTTCTCAGTAGAGATTTGGACACATAGGCTAAAAATAAAACCAATCCTGCAGTTCCTCTGTCCCAACAGCTTCAAGTATGTGTTTTGATTTGAAACAGATAGATTTTCTTTGAGCACAATACTCCTGACAGCTAAAAAAATAAAATAAATATCCTTTCTGATACTTCATAATACCCAAGGCCCATGATTCAAGAAAATATATAGAGAAATGTTATCATATGTTTAAGTCATCTAAAGAGTTTCCAAAATAAGATTGCTGATGCTGTTTAGTTTGGTTCATGTAAATATTTTTACATGAAAGAAGTTAGACTCCTTTTCATGCCTCAGGACCGTAATAGATCAGATGTAAAAAGACTGTAAGCCCCTAGAAATAAATCAATAATATTTTTGATACATATTTGAAGCTGTTTTAATTCACAGAACACTCATAGACAGGCCTCATCTGACTTCCTGTAAGCATTCTGGGAGATACAAGATTTTATTCTGATTGTTTTACTGTTTTACTTCAATTTTATAGATGAGGAAACTGAAGGGTATAGAAGTGAAGTGATTTTTCCAAAGTCATCACCCCAAGGTTAATGCTTCCACATCCTGAGCTGTTTTATTACTTAAATCATGCGGTTTTGCTGCCGATTTTGGTACCATAGTGTTCTGTTTCCCCTTTATTCTATCTTGCTGTCTGTGGAAAATATTGCTAATGAAGTACTTTCCTCTGGCAGGGTTACCATGTGACAGCAATTTCCACCTTGAATCAGAGCAGTAGGGAAAATAACAAAGGAAGAATCACAAAAAGCATCTGCTGATGATAGCAAAGGCTATGTAGGGGCTAAAACGGAAAATTCTGGGAACAAGACTGAAGCTTCCCTTAAAAGCTAAAAGCTACACAGCAGTTTATGCATGGATCTCTTAACGATTTTTCTTCAGACATCAGTAGATGGCAATCATACAGAATGTAGGACTGCAGTAAGCAATTTTAGGTGAGCTAATGGTATAAATGACCTGAGAGTTTGCATGTACTGTCACAATTTATACACAACCAAGAAATTTTATGGCACAGCATTAAATAAGACTGGCTTAGCTGGATAATGTCTATAAGTGATGACCTTCCACTGCCCTCATGTCTTCACAAAAGCAGCAGATGCCTTATAACGAACAGCATTGATTCATGTAATTCTCTCCTATTAAGGCTGCTTTCAAAGGCTTTTCTGTTGCTGCAATAAGTGCCAGTGCAGCTATATTGCTCTGTTTTAATTAAGCTCTTTCAGTTATAATCTAAATCCTACATGCTTCATGCCAATTACCATAACTATCAACTTTAATCTGACATTTAAAAAAACAGAATTTCAAATATCAAATATGCATTCCATATTTCTCTTCCTAAGAAAACATTCAAGCTGTGCCAAAATTGGGTTTCAGGATTCATTTATCTGATCAGAAACCAAGTAATAAGCTGGTAAAAAATAAAACAAAAAACAAAAAACAAACCTCTCAAGTCATTTTTGAAATAATTGGGGAAATTTTAATTATGGACTGGGTATTAGACGATATTAGAAAATTATGTTATTTTGTTAGGTGTAATAATGATATTATGGTTTGTAGGGAAAATTCTTTATTTTTAGGAAATACCAATTGAAGTATTTATAAATAAAGTGTTATGATATCGGCAACTTACTTGTTAATGGGTCCAATAAAAAAATATACATAAAGAGAGAGAGAAAATTTCAGATGATAATAGAGGTTAAGCAAAGGGAGCAAATATAAAAATTACTGAATGTAGGTTGTGGATATTTGTGCTAACTATACCAATTTTGCATCTTTTCTAATTATATTGAATTTGCATATTTTCTTAATAAAATACTGGAAAAATTAATCCTATACTACATGCCAAAAACAGAGGTACTGAGTTTGCAAAAAGAATAAAACAAAATGCCTGACTTCACAGTCGAGTAGTCCAATTTAAGGTATGCAACAATATATAATTATTATAATTTGTAATGAATATAGTACTAGCAGTAGGTAGCAAGACATTTGAAGGCACAAAGGGGAAGAAAATAATTCTGCCTACAGACGTCAAGTAAAGATTTCCACGGGGACTGATATTTATAGAGGGCCTTAAAAATACACGAGTGAGGAAGGCATTGTTGGCAGAGGCAAGTGACAGGCACTACTGTAGAAGCCTGGAATAGCATGAAAAGTTTAGGAGAAAGCACACCAGGGTGACTAGGCCACTGAGTATGAGATGGAAAGAGTGAGAGATGAATCTGGAAAGTCATACAAAACTGGGGATCTGATAAGAAGACTGCATTCTGCTAAAGAGTTGCAACATTTTTCTGAAGGCAGTATGAATCCTTAAAAACTTTAAAAACTGTTTTTAGCTTGACTTATTGTGGTGATCATTTCACAATACATACAATTATGGAATCATTATGTCATACATCTGAAACTAACAATGTTATATATCAATTATATCTCAATTTTTTAAAAACTGATAACAAAGGGTATGGCATGCTCATTGATCTGTGACTGACCAACTGAGTGATTATTCAAACTCCTGAGTCAAAACAACTTCTTGGTCAGTGTCACATAGAAATGACCTTAAAGTTTCCAACAATTTGAAGAAAATCATGGCTGATACTTCTGATTAAATTACCCAAGTCTAATCAATTGGGCCCAAAGAAAGCATTCAAATAGAGATTAAATACCGGAAGCCATTAATTAATTAACATACAGATATGTGTCATTTAAGAAAATGTGGCATACAAATATAAGGATTAAAAACTAAACCAAAGAAAAAACAATTTAAGAAAAATGGCTCACATTACTACAGGATTATTAACTTTGAAGGACTTTCACTTGTGTGTTAATCTACCCATGAACACGGAAATTTTTCTTCAAAAAATAATTGCCTATTCACTGAAGCCTATGAACAAATAATTCTTCTAAATTGCTAGGAGTCATTTGATACCAGATACCAATGCCAAATGAATACATGGTCCCAGTGAAATGATTACCCAAGGTAGAAAAAAAGCTATGTTTCAATATGTACTTCGTATTTTTTAAAATCCACCTTTATAATAATAATAAAGGAAGCTATACCTCTACTGCTGTCTGATTTTGTTTAAGCCTATACTTACTTACCTTTTAAAGTTTGGTCAATGTATGAGTAATTTGGTTAAATCCTCAGACTCAATTCCCAGAATTTTTTATTTCAACATTTTCTTCACAAATCATATATACTGAGTCCTCTAAGAAAGTACATTTTAAAGAATTTTTCATTTTAGTTTTGTCAGAATCTCTGTACATAACTTTATCTTTCTAATAACATAAGATGTTCTAGCTTCACTTTTCCGACTTCAAACTTTGTCTGGGTTTAATGTACCACTAATTTTTTACCTTCAATTTATCAAAATGAGGAATTAATGGCTTATAATCAAATGGTTTTAACCCAGTATTTAAGAAAAATAACAATGTTAATCCAAAGATCTATTTAGGAGATAGCTTTGGGAAATTTTAGGAATCAAGTAAATATGCTTATCGTTCCTTGATTATTCAAAGAAAGGATGAGAGACAAGAAACTTTAAAGAAAACAACATTAAAATCCTTAGTAAGCACTTTTACACTAGATCCTTGGGAGGAACTGTAACATCTGCTAGGCTTTTCTCTAACTTGAATTCCCAGGTTACCAATTAGAAATGGAAAATTACTTAAGTTGTGCCTGGAGTCCACAGTAACTATTCAGACTCTAGGTTTCTTCCACACTAGCTTTTGCTCATACCGCTAGAGGAAAACAAAGAAAATATTGACATTGTCAGAGAAAAACAGAGGTCTTTACCTAATTAAAACAAGGATGTGGAGTGGAAGATACAACTATCTAGATTATTATTTTTTAATCAAGGAGCACCTGGGATAATCCTGCTAAGTTTTCCATTGAGCTCATGGCCTAGAAATTTTAATATAGCCCTCAGGGAGCCTGGGGACATAACCCAAAGGAGCCATCTAAAATTTGAAATATTTAAAGTGCCAGTATAACCTTTAAAAATGTTTGTAAATTTTGTATTCTACTTCTTAATATATCAATGCTAGTTTTAAAGTAAAAATGTTTTCAATTACCCACAAGTTAAATTATTAACCCTTTCCATAAATCTTTGAATGAAATCAATGCTCTCGAAGATAATCACACCTATTTCCATCTTTGTAAACCTAAGCATACTCAGCTGGAGAAGCATAACCTAGACACAATCTAATGGTTTCTGTATAAAGATCATATACCTGAGGACAACACTGAGGCCTCCAGGGCTCCAGAGATAGAGGACCACCTGCTCTTTTAGTTAGCGAATACTGTTGATTTCTCAAAGATTTTTTCATTTTTAGGTGAAACAGGTGGTACAGGTACTACTGGTCATGACTTGTGGTCAGAGAAGAAAAAGAACTTGTACTTTCAGTTAAACTAAGAAAAACTCAAGGGAAAAACAATGATTTTCCCAGCTTCAGTCACATTAATCTTTAGATCAACAGCAGTTGAACTTAAAATTGAATGACATGATTGTGCCAACATAAAACTGTAGGTTTTCTTTCCTTTTCAATTTTTTAGAATAGTTTGAGAATGATAGGTTATTAACGCTTCCTTTAATGTTTGGTAGAATTCACCTGTGAAGCTGTCTTGTTCTGGATTAGTTTGATGAGAGTGTTGTTTTTAAATTACTGATTCAATTTCACTATTAGTAATTAGTCTGTTCAGATTTTTTATTTCTTTCTGATTCAATCTTGGAAGACTGCATGTTTCTAGGAATTTATCCATTTCTTCTAGACAGAATATATATGGGTCTTGTTTTTTTAATCCATTCAGCCATCCTATGTCTTTTGATTGGAGCATTTAGTCCATTTACATTTAAAGTAATTATTGATGCATATCTATTTATTGCAATTTTCTTTATGGTTCTCTTTAGTTGTTTTTGTAGTTCCTCTGTACTTCTTTCTTCTCTTGTTTTCTTCCCTTGTGATTTGATGACTGTAATATTATGTTTGGATTCCTTTCTCTCTATTTTCTATGTACCTAATGTAGGTTTTTAGTTTGTGGTTACCATGAAGTTTATATATAATTATCTATGTATATAGCTGTTTATTTTTTAAGTTGATGATTTCTTAAGTTCAAAAGCATTCTAAAAATCCTACATTTTTATTCCCCCTCAAGTTTTATGTTTTTCATGTCATATTTTACATTTTTATTTGGTGTATTCTTTAAGTACTTATTGTAGATATAGATGATTTTACTATTTTTCTCTTTGAACCCCCCCCCCCCCGGAACTACCCCTGGGGATTGAGATGCTGGCAAGTGTGTGATCCTGTTCTACCTTGCAGACATTTATGTTGACTGAAGAAGTCAATCAGTTATAAAGCCTAATTAGCATGCTACTCTCAGCAGCCCTGAGTGCTGCTGAAGTGTCTTTCATTCATATCAACATCATCATTTTAGTAGACACTACTAAGCTAATAACATAATACCTGGTGAAATGGCTTAAAATAAGGACACAATTCAGGCAGCACAGCTGCAATACACTGGAAAGGTACGTGGATAAAAGGAGTATCTTATTTATTGAGGTTCTTCCTAAAAAAAAAAAGGTGTAATTTTTTAAGAGAGAGAGGGAAACAATTTAAAGCACATAAGAAACAGGTCCTCTTCAATGAATTATGACTTTTTGGTGATTTCCTCCAAGTAACTATGAACACAGATTGTAAAATATTAATCAGCTTCAACCTCTATTTATCATGCAGGACAGACAGAAACCTTAGATGTAAATGTTATTAGCCATGATTCAAGTCATTTGGAAAAGTATCTTCTAGAGCTGGCATGCACTGGTCAGAGATTAGAACAAATGTGACAGGACAGTAAAAAGTAGAATGGTATCACTGGTTAAGTCACCTGAGACAGGTGGTCTGCAGGCTGCACCTTAATTCCCATGCCATCTCCAATCTGTCAGATAAAATTAATGACTCACTCCAAACAACAAATGATTGTTGTTTGGGGCTATGGGACAAATTCCTTTGCAAGGTCACTACATGTAAACATCATATACCTTATTAATCTCTAAGATAATCAAGAGGGGAATAACAAATTTGAACCTGATATTGCAGTCCTCCCATTGTGGAATTAGGAAAGTAAGAAAATCACCAACTTTTTATATAAAGAACAAGGCATGGTTAAATTGCTACAAGGGATAAATGATTTAAGAAAAGAAATTTGATTCTCAGATATGTGGTTTAAGGATCAGACACAGAAGAAAGCCCCATCTCTAAAATGTTGACATAACAATAGAATGCCCTATAGTATTGAAAATATATTTCCACAAGAGTCAAGGAATTTAAGGACTACAGCATATGACACCACGTAGATTTTTTTTCAAGAATTTCGTCACCGCTGTATACAAATACAATGAGAGTGGGGCACCTCAAGTTTGCCAGTTTCAAACTGCCAATTTTTTTCCAGGAACAAATGGACTACAGATTTCCCATCAAGAGAGTTCAATCAAAGGCCAAAAGACCACTTAGCAGAGATTTGGTATATAGATAAAGTTTTTACATCCTTTCCAACTCTCATATTTAAGAATACCAAGTCATCCTATACTTATACATATTATGTGTAGCTCTTGTAATTATTTATTTAATAGCATTCTTCTTGCAAGTACCATGAGGTTAGTAGTGAGTTCTAACTTCTTTATTGTTCTGTGCTCAGACGAGCACAATGTCTAACAGATAAGGTGTTCAATAAAGTATTGTTCAATAACTGACAAGTCTTGTAAAACTAAAAAAGGGTGATTGTTGAAATAAATGTTTTAAAATAAATTTGGCATGACTTCCTCCTAAATTTAAATGGAAGGTATTTTAAAGAAGGTTTACATTGTTGTGACCTCCAAAGTTTCAAGCTAAAATTTATGGAATTTTAAACTGACCTCATGTTTTGTTATTACAGGGCAATAGCTCTTTATAATAATAAATATCTAGTTTTCTATCCCACTCCTAGTAAATATTAGTGTGTATATATAGCTATATAAAATAAGCATAAATAATATAGAGGCAGTTGTATCATTCCAAAACTGTTTATTTCCCTTAACTAGTCATTGAAATTATAAAATTTAATTAAATACTTTCTAAATAAATAAATGTGATCTTCCATATAAATTTAATGTTGCTTCTGTCAAAATTCTTATGGAGGCCTTAGAAATTTTTGATAAATTCAATCATAAAAAATAAAAATGCCACCAAACTAGGAATAAGTAATATTAGAAGAAAAATCAAAATCTAGAAAGATTCTCAACACTGTAAAATGACTATAACTCAATAAAAAATGTTTACAAAAAATCTAGAAAGATTCTGCCTTAGATTACTTCAAAATTCACATCAATTTCCCATTTTATTTTCATGAAACCAAAAATCAGAACTGTAGAATATAGTATGATTTATGTCAGAAACATGAAAGTCATTTTGCATACTCAAAGGAGAGAGAACTGCTCCATATTAGAAGACTGAAAATGAAGACATGTTTATGGATTTTAACTTAAAATAAAAGGTGTAAATTCTGAATATATAATTTTTATTATTCTCTTCTTCCACTGGCATTTTTTTTTTTGAAGATCACACTGATATCCTTGATTACATAAATCAGAGACTTCCCATTGCCCCAATGTCAAAGGTTGCAAACTCACGGTCATAGGTGGAATGACTGCTGGCAGATGTTTGTAAAACTGAATGACTTTACAAGGGTCATGTATGCAGCAGTTTGCTATAGTTAGTATCACTCCCCATTTTTTACTCTAGCCTGCCTCATACATATGCATAATCTTTCAGATACTTTCTTTTTTGGTTTGTTTACTTGGAGGGGAGGTAATTAGGCTTATTTATTTATTAATAATGGAAGTACTGGGAATTGAACCCATGACCTTGTGAATGTTAAGCATGCACTGTACCACTGAGCTATATCCTCCGCCTACTTTCTGACACTTTCTGAGGGCATTTGATTTTTGACCCTAGAATTAGACGAACTCCAACAAATAGTAAAATATTTACCCTTTATTCAATTAACCATCATACTTCATAGATATAATTATTTGCCTTCATGGAACTAATATAATGCTCCAATGACAGTAAAAATACCCACTAATGTAACACAGAAATTTCAGAGCAAAATGCATATAAATAGATAACAAAATTTAGAAAGATGAAACAATATCCAGACTTAAGGTCAAATGTTTTATATGTAATGTATTATTTAATGCTCAAAAACAATGAGAAATGTATTATTATCATCATAGCCATTTTGTAGCTGAGAGTACTAATGTTCATTGAGATAAGTATCTTACCCAAGGTTCCCCAGCTAGTAGATGGTTAGAATGGATTTCAACCCATGTACTGACTGCATATCTGTGTTATTAATCACAGTAATTCTACATATGTGTGCGTGCGTATGTGAAGAGAAAGAGACAGAGAGATGTTGCATATATGGAAGAGCAAATTTTCCATTCTTCTAGCGAATGGTTTCTTGAAGAAGGTAGATTTTGACAAAAATAATACCGTCCAGTTACATTATGCTTAATAGATCAGTGACTGAACAAACTTCAATGACTGTAACCTTTGGCTGGTCAGAATCTTCAACATCATTATTAGATGGCATATCAAATTGTATTATAACACACTAGATTGTATTAGTTATCTTTATGGCTTTTATCTTTATTGCTTTTCTCATTGATGTGATGGGCAGCACAGGACATAATGCCTAAAAGTGTCACAAATGTAATTTAATATAATGACTTTAAAGAAATAAGTTAGAGAAAGTATGAAAAAGATAGCAAGAGCTTGTTGTATAGCAAGAACTCACTGACATAGCCTATATGCAGAGTGTAAATGACATTTTTGTAACATTTTCTATAAGGAAGCAATCTAACATTTTAAAGTTACTATAATAATATGAAAATTCCCTACTAGCTGAGTAGATTTAATTAGCTAGAAATATAAATTTAGCAGAAAACATATCACATCTCAATTTTAGTAATATGTAGCTTGATTCTTCTTATGGAATAGCATGAATTATATGTGAGGTAAACAGTACAGAAAGACTAAGAGAATAAATGCTGGCGTCAAACAATTTGTATTTGAATCCTGGTAGCACATTTTTTCCAGCTGTGTGATATTGGAGGTATTATTTAAATTTATTAAGATCTAATTGTTCTATCTCAAATAATGGCACTCAGTATTATGCTGTTAATAAGATCAAATTACATAAAGCAAGAAAAGTACTTACATGGTAAATACCAGTCATCACAGCTATTATGAAAATATAATGATACTCATAGCAATACAATTAAAGAAGCAGGAATGGGAAGACAGTATAATGATTAATTTCTATAAATCAGACTTACCACAAACCTTGTCTTCTCTTTGAATGTGAATTTAAGATTCCTGGTTGGCCTGATGGGATATGCATCTACAGAGTGATTTCCTATTGGATGACAGATTTAATTGTTAGTTTTGGGTGACTGGACTTAGAGTATTAACCACAGAACAATAGGTTCTAAAAATAAATTAATAATTATCATAAATATAATGAGATAATTTTCTAGTTCCAGGTAGATGCTGTAAGCACCTCCATCTTGCCTCTCCGACTGAATGCATCTTTAAATCTTAGACATAACACATGGAGCAGCTATCTGAGGACCTTAGTATTCTCTAATCTGGTTTCAACAAAGCCCCAAATCTGTAAGTGGGCATCAGCAAAAACAGGAAGCTGAGGAGAAGCCTTCAAGTTTGGTGAGAGGATTAGAAAAGGAGTCTCATAACGCTCAGAGAGAGAAATTGAAAGCTCTCACTTTCATTGTTGTCTCTTGCCCCAGCCCATGATGACCTTTGAGGGCTTAAAACTATGCAGGAGGGGAAATACCCTCTCTGATAAGTAGAACAATGGGCCCAAAATGTGAGGAAGGATGTATGGTACAACACAGGGAATATAGTCAATATTTTGTAGTAACTGTAAATGGAGTGTAACCTTTAACAATTGTATTTAAAAACTTAGAATGTAGTGGCCAAAAAAAAGGACCCAATTCAGAGGAAAAAATCTTTTTCACACAATGTAATTCCTTTAGAATGTTAAAAATAACTTCTGCCTGTAAAAATGTTTTTAAAAATGTGTAAAGTATCCTGACTGCTTTTTATGTCTCTCTATTCTTCCACTGTTTGGCTCCAGACATGATCATGTTCAAAGGAAGCAGGGAAAAGAACAGGGTAAATAAATCCCATATTTCAAGCCAGAGGATTCCCAGGGAATCCAAAAATTCCAATGAGATTTTAACGAGAGAGAATATTGGTAAATGACCCTTATAAATGAGCTTATGAACTACTGAACTCCTTATGAGCTATGCATATATGATTTTGACCATAAATAGTATACCAAAGACTTTGACAACTGAAGTAAGATATAGATCATTGTATAGATCTGACTGGCCAATGAGTAGCATACACGAGGCAGACACAAAGATCAATAAAAAGCCTTTGAAAACAAAACTGACATTGTAACCACAATCAAAAGAAGATCATTTGGATCTGTGGCATTGGGTTTTTTTCCTGTTAAAACAGAAAAGTAAACATTCCCTGCAGAATTTTAACAGACTCAGTGTCTCATAATATAATAAGCAAAATGTCCAGGATACAACCCCAAATTACTTGGATATGAAGAACCAGGAAAATATTAACTTGCATGGAAAAAGACAAACAACATATACTCATATCAAGTTGACAGAGATGCAGTGCTTATTTGACAAAGACTTTAACGTAGCTATTTTTTTTTAATGTTGCAAAAAATGAGAACAGAAACTCTTGAAATGATTGGAAAGTTAGAAAGACACTACAAAGAAACGGAAGTTATAAAGAAGAATCAAACTGAAACTTTCAAACTGCAACAATAACCAAAATTTTAAAATACTATTTGATTGGCTTGATAGTAAGATGGAGCTAACAGAGCAAACAGTAAGTAAACTTTAAAAGAAATAAGAAGAATGCATAATTTCTGTTTAACAGAGAGAAAACATTTTAAAAAACTTGAACAGAGACTCAGGAACCTATTGGGGAACACCAAAAGATCTAAAATTTGTATCTTAAAAAGGGAGAGAAAAAAGTGGTGTAGAAAATATATTTAAAGAAATAATAGATGAAAATATCATAAATTTAGTGAAACTTCAATACATTCAAGAAGCTATAAAAAAGCAGTGTTAACACAAAGAAAGCCATATTCAATACATAGAATCAAACTGTTGAAAACCAAAGATTAAAAAAAAAAAAAACCTTGAAAGTAGCCACAGGAAAATGCTACATTACTTCTGACAGAACAATGATTCAGAAAAATTGAGGATTTCTTATCAGAAACAACAAAAGCCAGAAGGAAGTAGAATGACATTTAAATGCTGATGGAAGAAAACTACCAGTGGAGACATCTACAGTCAACAAAAAGATCTTACAGACAGGAAGGTAAAATAGAGACATTTACAAATGAAGAAAAACTTAGAAAATTCAGAGCTAGCAGAGCTTCTTTAAAATAATTACTAAAGGAAGCACTTCAGGCAGAAGGAAATGATACCAGAAGGAAATTTTGAATATTAAGTATAAAAGAAAAGCAGTATATACATCTTTCAATGCATTAATATATAATATGTAAGACAACAGCAATATATATTGATAAGATTTCTACCTCACACTTGAGGTGGTAAAATACTGATCACTAATAAATTGTAAAAACTTAAGGATGTATTTTTAAAACCGAGAGCAATCAATAAAAAACAATCTATTTAAATCAATATAGTAAAACACAACACATAAAAGATTAAAAAAAAAAAGTTTAAATACCTCCCCAAAAAAAGATAAGCAAGGGGAGACAGAGAAACTAAAAATGAAGGAAACTATCAAAAAACAAACACTAAAAATGAAAACTCTAATTCCAAATATCAATAATTACATTATATATAAATGATCTAAACACACTATATATAAAGGACACTGATTTGTCAATAAGGATTTGAAATAAATTGATACAATTCTATGCTATCTGTAAGCAACTCACTCCAAATATAATGTTATATTTGGATTAAAAGTGATAGGATAAAACAATGGACAGAGCAGAGAGCTACTGTGGGCTCCAGCCTTCAGAAGTCTCAGCTGGCTGACCAGGAAGCAGGGCCTCCAGATCCTGAGCCTCATCCAGTCCTCTGAAATTTTTGACCCAGTTCCTGTTCCTTCCCTGCTGCAATCGCCTGTGAGGTCTTTCCAGTTGGAAAGAAATGCATCAAAATGTCATGGAGTAGAGCTAGAGATGATTTTAATGTTTAAAAATATTTCTTGTATTTGACAGATTTTCTTCTGTGAACTTATATTGTTTTTATAATTAAAAACTTAAATTACCCTTCCAAACTAATTGATAAAGTTCTAGCAAGATGAACAGAGAAAAAAATAGAAATACCCAATATGAAGAATAAGAGAAAGGATATCACTACAGAGCATGTAGACATTAAAATGGCAATTAGGGAATACTATAAACAACTCTATGCACACGAATTCAACAACTTAGATGAAATGAACCAATTCTTGAAAACGATAAACTACTAAAACTCATCTAAAGTGAAATAAATAATCTGATTAGTTTTATAACTACTAAAGAAATTTAATCAATAGTTTAAAATATTCTTAAAAAGAAATCTATAGGTCTGGATTGTTTAACTGGTGATTTCTACCAAATATTTAAGGAAGAAATAATACCAATCCTATAAAACATCTTCTTGAAAATAGAGGAGTAGAGAACACTTCCCAACTCATTTTAAAAGCCCAGCATTAATCTGACACTAAAACTGGGCAAAGATAGGATAAGAAGAGACAACTACCTACCAATATTCCTCATGCATAAAGCAGCAAAAAATCAGTGAAATATCCACAAATTAAATTTAGCAATATATAAAAAGAATAGTAAACCAAGTGGAGAATTATCTTTAGAATGCAAGGGCCAGTTCAACATTTGAAAATCAATCAGTATAATCCACCAAATTAATAATATAGAAAAAAATCATATCATTTCATGCAGAAAAAGGATTTGACAAAATTCAAAATCTATTCATGATAAAAACGCTCAGCTAACTCAGAATAGAAAGGAGTTTCCTCAATCTTATTTTTAAAAGTATTTACTTACAAAAAAAAAAAAAAAACCTACAGCAAATATCTTACTTAAAGCTGAAAAACTGAATTATTTTCCCTTAACATTGGGAACAAGACAAGGATGTCTACTCTCACAACTCCTATTCAACATCTTACTGAAGTCCTAACCAGTGCAATAAGACAAGAAATAGAAATTAAAGAAACAAAAATTAAAGATAAAAGATATACAGATTGGAAAGAAAGAAACAAAACTCTTCCTATGCATTGATAACAAGATTGTCTATATAAAAAATCATAAGAGATCTATTTTTAAAACTCCTAGAACTAATTAGTGAGTTAAGTAACATCACATGATACAAGGAAAACACACATCAATAATATTTCTATATATCATCAATTGGAAATTAGAACAATTATAAACCAAAATTTAAAAATAATAGCATTTATAATATCTCTAAAAATACAAAATTATTAAGTATGAATCTAATAAAACATCTGAATGCTCAAAACTAAAAAACACTGATGAAAAATTAAAGATATCTTAAATAAGTAAAGAGATCTATGGTGATTATTACATATCAAAATGATTTAAATTTTTTAGGGTATTTTATGATAATCTCAAAAAGACATGTATACTGACAGAGAACAAATTATTGGATGCCAGAGATAAGGGGCAGGATCAGGGTATTACTACAAAGAGAGAGCAGGAAGGAAATTTGGGGAGTCCTGGAGCTATTCTGTATCCTGATTATGGTAGTATTTATACAAATTTATAAGCTATTAAAATTCATATAGCTGTACCCCCCAAAAGTTGATTTTACTGCATGTTAATTTAAAAATTAAATAAAATTAAAATACAGTGGAATTAACAGAAGCTACTTGTATTAGTCAGGATATTCTCAGCTTCAGAAAACAGGAAGCTAAACTAATACTGACTTAATCAAAAATGTTTATTTTTCATATCTAAGTAGTCCCAAAATAAGCAGTTTCTTATATGGCTAGCTGCTCAAGAATACTGTCAAGGCCATAGGCACTTTCTATGTTCAGGTCATTATCCTTAGCCTGTTGACTTTTTATCCTCATGCTTGTTGCCTCTTGACCAAAATATGGTATTGGAGCTTTAAGCATTAAGATCTTGCTTAAAGCTGGAAGAGGGGATTAAGAAGAAAGTCATATCTGCCCTCATTATCAAGAAATCAAAGCCTTTCCAGAGACCACCCACTTCAGCAGACTTCTCTTTACATTTCATTGGATAAAATGTGAATCATTTACCCACCACTGTACCCTGAGTGTGTATTCAATCACTAGTTAAGAATTTAGGGATAACCTTAATTCAACAAATCAGGACTGATCTGAAGTTGGAGTAGAAGCCAACTGCACTAAAATTAAACAAAAGATACATGAAACTATCTGCTTTTGCTAATTAAGAGTATGAGCTAAAAATTTCTCATTTGTTATTTCCACATGATACAGTAATCTTTTAAAAGACTACTTCATTTTTCTCTAATTAAAACAATCATTTTGAGATTTGCAGATACTAACTAATACATATAAAATAGACAAACAACAAGTTTATATTGTATAGCACAGGGAACCATATTCAATATCTTGTAGTAACTTATGGTGAAAAAGAATATGAAAACAAATATATGTATGTTTCTATATGACTGAAGTATTGTATTGTACACCAGAAATTGATAGAACATTATAAACTGATTATACTTCAATAAACATATATATAAAAAACAATCATTTCAAAACTTCATCACAAGTGTTCTAATATACTCAGCCTCTATCATAAAAAAATGCAATTTTGGGTAAGCTTAAATTTATTTCACATCAAAGACTTCAAAAATATATTTTAAAAGTGTGTATGAATAGATATGCAGAAGAACTACTGCTTTGAAAAAAGCAAATTGATACAAATATCTGACAGAAATGTTAACAGCCGAAATGTTTTCATTCTATGTGCACATTTTTTAAAAAATTTTCTTTCAATATAGTTTTCCAACCACCTTAGGAAAGACTATTTTCTTCAAAAATGCCTGAATGCCAATATCATGTGCTTAAAGACTGCGTAATAATAGAGCATGGTCAAGAAACGGGCATCTGAGGAAGGCAGTAAGATGAGAGAATATATGCTCACAAAATTCACATCTTTTTATTCTAAAAGTCTGCAAATTTTTTTTCTGTGCAGCTCTTGCTCTGATTTTCATGTTTCCTGCTCTGTGCAAAATTTCCAACCAGAGAAGAAACATTTGGTACCTTGGGTTGTTTGTCCTTTTATAGCCTTGCTGATCTTTGCGTCTGGCAGTTCCTTACCTTTTGTGGTTTCCCATGGAGTATGCAAAACCCAAAGAGAGGTCTATTTTAGTCCAAGATGGTGTCAAAGAACTATATCAAGTGTTCATGTAAGCGCCTGCCAGTGCATCAGCATTTTAAAAGCTCAGATGGAAATCCAAATGGAATTCAGACTCTTTCTTTAGAACTACTTTTATAAGTGATCTTGCTAACTTAGTGTTACATCTTTTTATAAATGCTAAGTTCTCTCAGCCATGTACAGATAAATCAAATATAAACTGCTAAACTACACGCTATACCAGCTGTAAAAGACAGGCACAGTGTCTAGTCACTTTCCTCTTAGGGAAAAATAAGAAGCAGTTGTTCTGAGCAATTTCTATTGTCTCACTAGTCCTTTTCAGGAGACAACAAGTTTCTTTAAGGATGGCAACCTATAAAGGTAAGGTGGATATAGCTGTGAAATTTCATTCATCATCTGGAAGAAGCCAAAAAATTAAAATCTCATTCTTCCTACTCTCAGCCCAATTTCTGACATTTGGTGGAGGCATTCTATTAAGAGAATGAGGATGATAAATATCATATGATATCACTTAAAAGTGGAATCTAAAAAAAGTAATAAAAATTCTATTTACAAACCCAAAACAGACTCATGGACATAGAAAACAAACTATGCTTACCAAAGAGGAAAGGGCGAGAAGGGATAAATTAGGGGCTGAGGATTAACAGACACACTTTACTATATATAAAATAGATAAACTAAGACCTACTGTATAGCATAGGGAACTATATTCAATTTTTTGTAATAACACATAATGGAAAAGAATCTGAAATCACTTTTCTGTACACCTGAAAGTAACATTATAAATCAACTATTTCAATAATTTTTTTATAAAAAGAGAATGAGGATGATTCTCTGCATGCATGTCCCCAAAAAAAGATTATTGTACTAACAAATGTGTTCAATGAATTGATGGATCCAGGTAATGCACTGCAGAAATTTAACCCAATACCATAGATTAGGTTTTGTTCGCAAAATGTATTTTATAAAGTTATAAAATTTTTCATCTGTTTATGAGATTTCTAAGTCCAATAAGTTAGTTGAATGTGTAATTAACTAAATTCTAAGATAAACTGTAAAATTACCAGCACTTCCTTTCACTCTTTGAAGATTAATTTAGATACAGCTTCATCAAGAAAATAGCATCTTTCAGATATAAACTCCCACAAATTGATAACTTTTTATTCTTCTTTTTAGTTTTTTTTTTTTGGGGGGAGGTAATTAGTTTTATTTACTTTTATTTATTTTTAGAGGAGGTACTAGGGATTGAACCCAGAACCTCCTGCATGGTAAGCATGCGCGCTACCACTTGAGCTATACCCTCCCCCAATTACTTTTTATTCTTACCAGCATCTGTTTTCACGAAATTTTACCTTTAAAACTTCTGCCTCAAAAAGGGTGGGGGTGATTTCATTAATTTGCAAGACAAATAATCCTTCTTACAATACTCAGCCTTCAGAAGGATTTTATTTAATGTTTTATATAACTGATATCCACCTCTCTGCTAAAGCTCTAACTCCCACTACTCAAATGTTGTCCTTTCAAAACATAATAATAATTTGACACTATTACTGCCTTCCTTTTATTTCCTTTACTTTCAAATTCCTGGAATGAACTGTGAACATTCTGTAATCCAGCCATAAAAGAAAATGCTTTTCTCTCTTTGCGTTATTCATCACAAACAATGCTGTCTACTGTTAACTATACGTGCAAGTGTGTGCACACATACAGGCCTCATTCATGTCACTATTCAGTACAGGTCAGCTCTACCTCTAATAGTCATTTAGAGACTTAGGCTCTTTGTATCTTGTGAAACAATCATGGAGGAGAAAGAGAGATTAATGTTTTGTTTTTACAATGACTTTCCTCACTTTATTATGCTAATAATGAGATTTTAAGTGTAGAGATAAGAAACTAGATAAGAGGATACAGGATAAAGAGAAGAGGCACAAGAGACCTATTAGTTATCATAACTAGATATAACAGTCACTTCCTTTGGAAAGCATAATCCAAACCCTCAAATCTACCAGTCCCTGAGTTCAAACTCAGGCTCCACTACTTTTGAGGTGCATGACCTTGGGCAAATTAATTATCATATCTTCAATTCAGTGTCTTTATTTGTAATTTCAGTATAGTAATAACACCTACCTCAAAGGATTATCCTATAAATTAAATGAATTATTATCCATTGGATGCTTAAAATAGCACTGATCACATAGTAAGCCATCTCTAAACATTAGATTTTATTGTTTATTTTTCTGTATTTTCCCCTAGATTATATATTCCTTAAGTACTGGCACCATAAAACCTTTAACAGTACCTGACAAATAGTACTTGCTTAATAAATGCAAGTCAAATGTGTAACATATATATATATAGTGTATATATCCATTAGCTCATGTAAAATTCATATATATAATATGCATATATGTGATATGCATATATATAACCTCATATAATGCTTGCATGAATCTCATAAGATAAATATCTTTATCTCCATTTTAATAGATGAGGAAAAGGAGGTTAAGAGGGATTGTATAACTTAATAAGAAGAAAACAGACAACCCAATCCAAAAATGGGCAGAAGACCTAAAAAAGCAATTCTCCAATGAAGACATACAAATGGCCAATAGGCATATGAAAAAATGCTCAATATCACTAATTATCAGAGAAATGCAAATCAAAACTGCATGAGGTATCACCTCACATCAGTCAGAATGGCCATCATTCAAAAGTTCACAAATGATAAATGCTGGAGAGGGTGTAGAGAAAAGGGAACCCTCCTACACTGTTGGTGGGGATGTAGTTTGGTGCAGCCGTTATGGGAAGCAGTATGGAGATTCCTCAAACCACTAAAAATAGACTTACTAGATGATCCAGCAATCCCACTCCTAGGCATATATCCAGAGGGAACTCTAATTTAAAAATATACATGCACCCCCAATATTCATAGCAGCACTGTCTACAATAGCCAAGACATGGAAACAACCTAAATGTCCACCAACAGATGACTGGATAAAGAAGCTGTGGCATACTTATACAATGGAATACTACTCATCCATAAAAAGAATAAAATAATGCCATTTGCAGCAACAATGGATGGACCTGGAGAATGTCATTCTAAGTGAAGTAAGCCAGAAAGAGAAAGAAAAATACCATATGATATCACTTATATGTGGACTCAAAAAAAAAAAAAAAGACAAATGAACTTGTTTAGAAAACAGAAACAGACTCATAGACATAGAAAACAAACTCATGATTACCGAGGGGGAAAGGGGTAAGAAGGGATAAATTGGGAGTTTGAGATTTGTAGATAGTAACTAATATACATAAAATAGATAAACAAGTTTATACTATACAGCAGCACAGGGAACTATATTCAATATCTTGTAGTAACCTATAGTGAAAAAGAATATGAAATGAATATTTGTACATTCCTATATGACTGAAGCATTGTGCTGTACACCAGAAATTGACACAACATTGTAAACTGACTAAACTTCAATAAAAACATATATTAAAAAAGAAGGATTGTATAATCTCCCCAAAGTCATACAACTAATCAGAATTCAAATCCAGGCCTGTCTGCCTTTCTGTAGTGTCCCTTTCCCCCTGCTGCATACTATCTAGGAGTAGGTAAGCCAATTTACCTACAATACCACTATAATGGCACTTATTACATAATCAAAATTAATTTTTTGTATATCTTCTCCACTTCTGTGAATTACTCAATTAGCATGCAACATACTATATTTAATTAATGGACAGTGTAGTTACATGGATCAAAATGGGGACAGAGAACAAAGTGATTTAGAAGGGAGAGCCAATTAAATTATGTTTGGTGAGGAAAGACTCATAGATGATTCCAAAGTTTGTAGCTTAGTAACTAAGATTTAGAGCACTGGAAGAAGAGAAAGTTGGGGAAGAAAGATGTCTAGGCAGGGATGTTAAGTAAGCAGTGGAACAGACTCAAAGCTCAAAAGGAGAGTTCTGTCCTAGATATAAATGTAATATTCATCATCATGTAGGTAGAGTAAAAAACATAACAGAGAATGACTTCACTCAGAGATTTAAATGAGACTTCTTTCTTTGCAATATATCAAAATTCAGGTAGCATGGACACCTGCTGAACCCAGAATAACCTAACATCTCTTACTTTTTCCAATGTATCACATAGTTCTAATGTATTCCTGGACATAGTTATATAAAGATCCTTCTACCTATTCTCTTGCCAACTCATCATTTCTTCAGTTGGTTAATGATATTAAGTGTTAACCTAATTAAACAAGGAGGTCATTAGACTGAGATGGCTCTAATGCATCAGTAGCCCATGTAAGCAATCCAAAATTTAAGCTAGAGTCAATTCCTATAAACACATCTGTACCTGAGAAAATGAAATTCATGAATGACCAATCACAAACAGTAAATTACACTTTCCCAAATAAGACAACTTAAGCTACAACCAATCAAATTATTTTCTTGGTCTGCTAACCCATGTGTTCTATAAAAGCTTTTCCCGAGTCTTGTCAGCAAAACATTTCTGAACACTTTTGGTTTGGCACTGCTTAATTCAAATCGACATTTGCTCAAATTCTTGAAAATTTTAGTGTCTCAGTTTTTCTTTTAACAGAAGCAAAAATGTACAGCAGAAATGCGATACACTGTGTCACATTTTGAAAATTGATCTTGACTACTGTTGTCTAAGAAAAAGATTTGACCTTGGAGAAGTCTATAGCAACTTCTAAATGGAGAACAAACAGGAGCCAATAAAGTACTAGTGAAGAGAATAAACCAATTTTAAAATGTTAAGACACTAATACTATTTAGCCACTAACGACCAACTATCCTGAGTGAAAATCATTTTATTGTTTGTCCAGGATCTATTCTTCCTTCTGTTTAGCTTTAAGGAAATAACATGTCTTTATTGGGTAGGGCCTTGTTAAGAGTTTAAATCAAGGAGAATTGAGCAATTCTCCTCTGACTAGTGAGTGGAAGGATGACCCCAATGTGGTCAATAAAATGTGGGTATCTCTCTACCCAAAACTGAAACTTGTTCAGAAAACACAACTATTAAACATTAACCAAACTCATTTAGTGTCCAAGAGCTAGTTGGTGGCAAACTTAAGAACCTAAGAGTGAAATACTGACTTGTACTTCCCAGCATACTGTTCTATTTTGACTACAGGCTTACGTGCTAGAATATTCTATATCAATCACAGGAAACATGTATCACAAAATACAGTATTTGCCCTCTAATGACATTATTAAAGAGAAAAATCGTTTTTACCTCATTTGTATAACAAATATCTAGATAAAAATATTGAAATAAATAATAATCAACAAATGCTCCACAGCCTACAAATAACGGCTATTTAAAAATAACATTTAAAATATTAGGTTATGTTGTGTAGATTATGAAAAGGGGAGGATTTCCACAGTATATAACTATCTCTGTCCCCTGCTCTGTTGGTAGGAGTGGTATAACTATCATCGGAAACAATTTGAGTATTCCTTCTTTTTACTCACCTGTGGATGGTCTCCTGGGACGAATTCTGGACACCTTGCAGCTCTCGAGAGGATCAAGTGCCCTGAGGATAATGGAACTGCTGTAAGTGTTGCTGAGGTTTGGACGCCGGCCTGGGACGAGGACCCCGGGGCTCCACACCAGACTCCGAAGTCGCTGCCTTGGGCCTTCAGTCCCCTGGAAGCCTGGATTTACAGCACTTGCACACGCAGCTCACTTCCCGCTCTGGCCCCAGGGGGTTGCGCCGCTCCACAGCTGTCTGACGAGAGCCTGCCGCCGCCTCCAACAGTCGCAGCACTGCGGGGGGAGTGGGGGCATCAAGGAGAAATGGGGCTTGCTTAGTAGGTGGCATGAGCCAGACTCCCTAAAGAAGAGTGTGAGACAAAGGCCCTCAGGCACTGGGGCACCGAAGTGTCTGTCATCCCCGGGCTCCCTGTCAGGCCCCGTGGTCTCGCGAGACGCGGGAAATCCCGCTTCCTCGCGAGACGCGGGAAATCCCGCTTCCTCTGGGGAAAGCGGCTTGCAGCAGCGCCTGAGAGTTTGCGCCGTTCTCGGGCCTTATGTTCAGCGCATCTGGTCTCATCCTCTCCTCGCCCTGCACGGGACCTGCACCCCTGCACCCATTCCCCGACATACCCAAGCCACATAGAACATCCTGCTGGCTCCATCTTCAGGTTCCTGTTTGCCTTCCTGGGAAGCCCCACACTCCACCACCCAGGCCTCGGCCTCACCCTCGAGCGTCCCCCTCAAGGTGTTAAAAAGAGAACTTTTCCTAATGAAGCGGCCATGCAAAAAGCAGGGTGCTGGCAGAAAGCTGGGGCAGAAAGAGACAGCAACGGCTGAGGCTGCTCTTCAGCAGAAAGGCTGGAGGAGCAGTCAGCGACTGTCTCCTGGGACAAATTCTAGACGTCTCAGAGCTGCCAGGAGGAACCACTCACCTCGAAGAAAATGGAATCATGAGTTCGGTTTCCTGCAGCCCTTGAACTTGCCAGACTTAGACCTGGCCCCCCAGCAGCCTGTGCCTGTATCCTGGCGCTTGGACGCGGTGCCCTGGACTTCTGGAAGACGACTCCCGGTAGGCGCATGTGTAGTTTCCTCCCCAAACGCGGCCTCATTTGCCCTGCCCTTGTAGCTCTGGTGGGAGAGAGCCCCATCTCTCTCTTAGCTGTCCCTTGGGACAAATCACAGTGGCACTGTGACTCTGACCATTGGGTCGGAGAAGGTCTCCGCGAGAATTCGGGTTTGCTTGCTAGGTGTCCCAAGCCAGACTTCAGAATGGCAAGTTTCTATGGATTCTCATAAGTGCCTGGTCCAGCAGGTGTTCCTTGGCGCTGTTCATGCTTAGGTTCTTGCTTTGAGATGCCAGGTGAGAGGTCTTCTTTTTAATGCAGTTGTGGCGGAATCATTTTGACATGGTGTCATGAGATTGACCAAATGCGTTTAAGGGAGGGTGGGAGGGTGGGGAAACCTGTTTCGAGGTGATAAAGGAGGCCCAAATGAGTAAGTGAATGTCTAACGTGCTGAGAGTCATTATTCGCGTGGGATAGGGCGCAAGTTCCTAAGGTCTATAGTCAAAACAATAATTATAATTATGATTATTATATTTGTTTATACATGCAGATTAGGTAATCTTAAAAAGAAAACATAGGCTTATGAATTATACCACTGTTAAAGGAAGTAGACAAACATGTAAACAGTTATAATTTCATCATTATTATTAATCATCATTATCATTACTATCTTTTTTATTATTACTGTTTTGAGGTTTTACAGTTGTAGCAGCAGTGACAGAACACCCCTATAAAGTTTCTCTATCCAAAAAAAAAAAAAATCCCCAGTTTATCTTTTTAGGTTTAATTTAATAATCTAGTTAGCCCTTTTAGATTAATTATAGCTTGGTTAACATAACCAGTACTTCAGAATGAAATACTTGAGTTTAGTTGAAGCTTTAGGGAAAGGTAGTTAATAAAAATAGCCCAACAGTATATAGAAGGGTGTCTAGACCCACCAGATCATCATTCATCACTGTCAGTCCTCAGGCACAAGTCTGTCATCTCTCACTCTGAGTAGACCATCACCAGTTGTTAGGGGAAGTGGGAAACTGGGATGGGAGAATTGTAACTCTCCTTGCTTTTCTGTAATCAGCAAATACCATGAGTAGAAGACAATTAGATGGAATTTAACCAATCCTCACACAAAGTAGTAAATGAGGATTGGTCCATGAAATAATCTTGCAACATAAGGCTGACTTTGTATAAAATGTCTCAAATTAACTTTAGACAGAAGATTTTTTTAATCTCTCTTATTCCTGGGTCTTTTTTAGTCCTTCTTCTTGCCTTGTTTTTCCCTGTGTGCCCAATGTGTATATCATTGTCTCTTTCCTTACCAGCAGGCAGATTCATTTCTCAGGGGGAAATAAAATAATTTCTAGTATTTTATAAGCCTTCTTCCAATTTCTTCTACCTTTTTAGTTCTAAATGATACTGGACATTATAGATATGTTTGGGGGGAGGATAGAATTTCTTTAATTTTTAAAAATATATAGTACAGTACCTAGACAAAAATAGCAATTACTCATCACCCAGAGTTACCCATTCTTAATATCTTACCCTTTTGGATCATGGTTACCTTATTTATTCACTCTCTTGTTTCTCAGCTTTATATTTTTATATATCCCAGGCTTCATTTTTTGTTACATATCCACTTATAGCGTGTTCTTCAGTATGAGTTCTATATTTAAATGAGTCCAATATCATCAACTTGTCTTTGTTAACCTACATTGCCCCTGTTTTCTTGTTTATCTGTTTTTAATCCTAATATTTGATTGTCCTATACTAGGGATTCTACCTCATTTGAATTGCCAGATCTAGCAAAGAAAAATACAGAATGCATAGTCAAATTTGAATTTCAGATAAGCAGTATTTTTTTTTATAGTATATGTGTGTCTCATGCAATACTTGGCATACTTGTTCTAAATAATATTCATTGTTTATCTGAAACTCAAGTTTAACTACACGTTCTATAGCGAATAGAAATATGACATTTAGTTGAATTTTTATTTTAGATAAACAATGAATAATTGTTTATTATAAATGTCTTATCTGGCAGTCCTATACTCCACCAGTTTTAGAATGGGGGTAGAGTAGGCCATTTCTATGAGAGAAATACCATTGGATTTCAGATCATTTCCCCAATTTCAGAACGCAGAACTGGAACTTCAATGAGTTTTCATTCTTTACTAAAGTTTTGGGTTTTGCTTGTTTGTTTGCTGTGGTTTTTAAATTAAATTATGCTACTTACCCTATTTCGATGGTGCTGATAAATTTATTGTTAGTTCCTTTTTCTCTCCTTTCCATTTTTTTCTCATATTTTCAGGGTTTGAATTGAAATCTATGATGATTTTTCCCTCTTAGCTTAGAAATACTATCCTTAGAATCTATTAAATCTACACACTTCATAAATAAAATTATTCCAGGTAAAATCATGAAGTAACAAACAAGAGCTCTCAGTGTTTTGGCTGGTAGTGTAGAGTGCCTAACTCTTGGGCCTTCGAGTCAAATTGCCTGGGTTAAAAGCTCAGCTCTACCTTTTACTCCCTGGGAACTCAGGCAAGGCTCAACCTCACTAAGCCTCACTTTCCCACCTATCAGTGGGGTGTAATAGCACTGCCTTTCTTAACAGATGTTTTCTGAGAATGAAATGCAATAAGGCATGTTATTTAACAGTGTCTGGCACATAGAAAATGCTCAGTGAACACTGATGACTCATTATTTCAACCATTAAAGAATATCCTTCTGTTCTTAGAATCACAAAACATTAGAACTGGAAGAAACCTTCATACTTACACAAAAAATGTTAAATGCATGTGATAATTTATTCTTTCTAGGTAAATAGTGAATAATATACTGTTGTCCAAATATCACATTTTCTCAGCATAATTGCTTTCCTAAGAGGGAGAGGTTATTAAGAAAGTTGATATTTATCTCTAGTAAAAAGAGCAATACTATATTTAGAACACTTTTTCTAAATAACATGATTTCAGGTGCTGGGAACCTTTTATATCTCAGACTGGGCTTTTTGTTGTTGTTGTTGTTGTTTACTGTTGGTACTGTTGTGGAAGAAGGGACTTTAAATGAGGTAAAGACAAGGCAGTACAGACAACTAGACTCTAATACTTTGTGGCTTATAATTAGGAGCAAATAAACAGACATTTTCAGCAGTTGAGCTCACTCTGATGCCTCCCTCAGTGACCAGGGAGGTCTGTGCATAGTGTGACACTGTCTGTGGCTGGTTGTCTCCACAGAAGGCTGTATGTGTGAGGTACAGTTCATGTCCTTCAGCAATTTTAGGGCCCAAGAGAGCACTTGCTCTGTCAGACTTCATGCACAGACTTGATTGTGCAGCAGCTGACAAGTGTGGTTAGTTCCATTGTCTGAGCTCAATTTTTTGTTTGAAAGTATTTCCACATTTTGATTTACTAAGTGGTTAAAAGAGGGGGAACAAAGTGATATTTGGAAAATCTAAACTGTTGCTGCTAAAAGCTTCTTTATGAAATACATAGGATCCAGACGATTATTATATTCGGATGTAGAGAAGTACTGGTGAAGCTAAGGTTTTAAGTTCAGTTCCCTCATAGACCATTTAGCTTCTTTTGTTCCAAATCCAGAAGTTGTATGTAGTCATTCATTCAACCATTTACTAACTGCTTAGTACTTGCCAGGCCTGGGCCACAATGTAAGCAGAAATCAGTGCTTAGTTGGGGCAAGTCTTTGCAATCAAAGAGTGTGTTCTATTAACTGTGCCCCTGGTTCCTTCTGGCTGAACTGTAAGTGTAAGAAAAATCAAAGGAATGGAAGAAGGAGTGGAGAGAGGAATAAAAGTGTATTACCATTTCCGGAAACCAACCTATGGAGGAATCATTTTTGTATATAAATGAAAGCTTACTCATCTCAACAGATACTGCTTACATTAGTAAATATCCAACCCACAAAAGTAGAGAATAATAATGATAAAGAAGCATGGTGGTTCAACTGCAGAAAGTTTGGGAATACAAAAAAGGAGAAAAGGCAAAATTAGGCTCAAGATCACAGATCTTGGGGAAATGGTCTTAAGTTGTTAAGACAACTTGTTCTTTTGACAAAGAAGTCTTCTTAACAAGAACTAGCTGAACTTGTGGTCATGGAGACATTCTCTGCTCTGGGCTTCCTGATCGTATCATAAATAAAATACAACTCAAATAACTTCTGAATTTGAGAGTGATGGTGGAGTGAAGGTAGAAATAGAGAATAAGGACCTAACTCATTCAATCATTATTCATTCAGCTGACCAACAAATATTTATGTGGCATCTATTCTTCAGCAGACACTGTATTAAAAGTGGAGATGCAATGACAAACAGAGCAATTAAAGAAGAATGGTAGAGTCCTCCCTGAAATCCTCCTTGTGGGTCTCACATCTCAACCAATGTTACTGCCAAGATTAACTGGGTTGGTTGGATCAGAGACTGAGGCAGAGACAGAGAGAATGAAATGACCATAAGGACCAGATTAGTCTACTAGTTAATTTTGTTCATGAAATAAAAACATTTTGATACTTTAAAAAAAGTCTCCTTAACATTTCAGAAGTGGGCTCTTCATAGAGTTAAAGAATACAGGGGCAGGGGCAGACAAGTACAGATACATGCAAATGAAGAGCAGATTATTTAATTCACACTGTAATGTCAAAACATTTATTCTAGAGTCTCCAAACTGAGTTATTATCTGTTCAGTTAGGAGCTACCTCTGGATCTTACTAAAAAGAGATTTCCATCAATTGTTTGGTTGATCATACTGTGAATTCAGTAGAAATTTTTCAAAATATGGAACTATTTTTAATGTTTTAAGGGACACTTAGAGTAACACAAATCACTATTTTATTTTATGGCGTTCAAAACCATTCAGACATCCCCTGGTGATGTGTCATGCAAAAATACATGATATTTATTCATCAGTTGAAGAAAAACTGGTGAAAATGGGAATTAAGTGGAATCAACAAGAAGGTCTTCCTGCAGAAAGAACAAATATTTTTCATGTTTTGAGACTATTGGGTGCTTGGAAATTCTTTCTCAAAAAAATAAATGCTGTTTCTTCTCTTCTCTGCCATTCCACAAGTCCTACCACTACCAAAAAAGGGGGGGTGTGGAGGAAGGAAGAAAGGAAGGAACTCAGGAACTCAAAACCAACTCTGAGTGAAAAACAACTTTGTGTGTAGGAAAAAAAACAACTAATAAATACAGTCAAGTCATCTAGCCATCATAGAAAAAAATCAGAATCCAGCTACAGGTTATCAGAAGAAAGGAAGAATGGGCTATTTCAGAATCTTCACTGAATCTGTCCTTTGTGCCTAACAATAGATAGTCCTGGCCTGTTGTCACACATATCTTTTCCCGCAGGTGATTCTATATTTGAGCTGCTTTTCAGGTGGACTCTAGATACCCAAGGGTCCATTTATTTTGTCCGATTTCATGAGAAGCTTGAAACATTGACTCAACAAGTTTGGTCAACCTTCATCAAATGAGTATTTCCCTTCCCATCTCTTCTTTTTTGATTCCTTCCTTCCTTCACTTTGGGCTGCCTTCTGACTCCCAGTACTATATGTTTTTGGTTTCATTTGTTTTGTTTTGCTTTTTACTACTGACCATTATTAAGCCTTTCTTTTCTTGCAGAACTATTTGTCATCAGAAGCATTTGGGTAAAATATATTATAACCAAAAAAATTATGAAGTGTTATCAGTATTATAATTTTAGGTAAACTTTAAACACTTCAAATAATTGTTGTTACCCAGAATCCTTTTGCATTAACTTCAGATTAGTTCAAGTTCATTCATGATTAAATTTTCAGAAAGTAAAACTTAATCTGTACAAAAAGCAATAAAGCTTACCAAAAATACTCCAGCAATTTTGAAAGAAAATAGAAAATGCATTCAAATATACTTCTAATATTTAATATAATTTTTTACATAAAGGTTGCATGGATTACATGCATTCACAGGAGACAAAAAACTGTATGTCTAGACAGCTAATGACTACTTGAATAACCTAGAAGTTTTTAATGTTCAGAACTGAAGATATTTAATTAGAAGCCTTTCTACATGATTTCACAAGTAAGATACTTTCTAAATTACATTTTTGACAAATGGCCAACTCTTTTCAGAACTTTATCAGGTAAATAATTCTAAAACCTTCTGAGTCATTGATGGCTGAGTCAGCAATTGCAGCACACTTTTATTTTAGGGAATATGTAAGTTACTTTCTAATTGACAAACATTTATGGAAGGTATGGAGAATAGACAGTAATTTTACCCATGGTTTTTCCTATAAAAATAATCTACCCTGTTAATTCCAAAATCCCTAATTCATACATAGAGAAATATATTCCAGAATGCTGTGCTATGCATGGTACTACCTCATCTCAGCAGATATGAAAGCCTACTCTAGCAAGAAATAGGTGGGCACAAGAGTCTTGCATATCTGTTGTAACATACAATGCATTTACCTTTCATTCCAGGGTTCGTTGACCATATCTGTTCCCCTCATATCAAAAAACAAGCAAGCAAATGGACATAAAAAACAACAAAACCTTGACTTTGTGCATACAGGTTTTGAGTTCCAAGCAAAGTAGCACAATACAATTCAATAGATGATTGAATACTATTGCCCAAGTTTCAGAATGCCTAACATTTCACAGATGGCAACTTCTCAAATAGTTTAGCTAGCGTCCTGCACAACTGAGTATCAAACAGTGAGGCAAAGCCATCCACAGGAACTGACTGTTTATCCTTTCAGTCAGACAAGGTGCCATGTACTAAATGGTAATTCCACAGAAAAGGCACATGCTACTGGGAACTGGAAACTGCATATCTGAGAAACTACTAAGAAGATGTAAATATTGTAAAAAGCATACAAAAAAAATTTTTTTAAAAAAACCAAAATGCAGTGAAGAGACCCACTGAAGTATATATAAAGCAATGGCTCCAAGCAGTGGAGAGCTGGGGAATAGCAGCATCATGAAGTCAGTTAATTTGTCCTGGAGTAATCATGAGTCAGTCAGCCTCAGTCAATCAATCAATCAATCAATCAATCAATCAATCAATCAATCTCTTTCTCTCTGTCTCCCTCTCCCCACCTCTCCCCACTTCCCCCCTCCCTCTCTCCCCTCCCTCCTCTCAGTCTCTCACCATCTCTCTCTCTCCTTTGTGAAACAAAGAAAGAAGAGAAATTTGCAAACGATAATCTCATGTGGCTACTCTGCACCTATCCACAAATAAAATTATCCCCATTCATCTTAGAAATTGTGGGACGCTCCATCTGAGCTAATAATGCAATATGAGATCTCTAAAAAATTACACTGATGTAATAGGTATACACTTGACTTTTAAATTTTAATTTTCTCCTTTTAGTATTTCTTGATGTGTTGGAAAATACTTGTGAAGTATTAATCAGTATTTTTTTCCTGGTATTTCCTTCAATACCCTTCTTTTGCCTTTTGCCATGTTCAAGCTACTCAGTTTTGTTTTGTTTTTTTAATGCTCATTTCCCCAGGAGAGGGCAACGTTAGATAAGAGAAATCAGAGAATCTGGGAGAGAACAGACAGGTGCTCAATAGCCCAGAGAGGACTGAGAAAGAATCAACACCACAGATAAACTGGTGGGATTGAGAACAGAAGGATCAGTATACTGCTTCGTGAATAAAACACCCCAGAAGCAGCAAGACCCCAGAGGAAAAATAGGTATCTACTGTGCATGGATAGATTACTAGATCTAAAATAGTGTTAAAGATAGAAACAATGTATTTCTTTCATCTAACTTCCATGGACTGAAATTTGTATTCAGCTAATTTTTTTTAAGTACTTATCGTTTTAAAATGTCATCATCCATCCATTTGGCATCTCTGGGATTAGCAGAAGAGCTAGAACATGGAACCTAACTGCTTGATTTCAAATCCCAGCTCCTCTGCTTATGAGGCAAGCAAGTCATTTATCTGCTCTGTGCTTCAGTCTCCTGATTTCATAAAAACAACACATACCTTCTAAGGTTGTTGTAAGAATTAACCAGTCAATATCTGTACTACTTAAATGTTTAATAAATGAAACAAGAAAAAATACATAAATATAAGTGACATCACAAAAGAAGAAAGTATACCATCATGCTCAAGAGTAAAACAAATGCTAAATAAAACATTGTAGAGAGCAGAGTAAGGAAGTGCATGAATCAAATTCCAACACCATCCCAATCAAAACTACCTTCTTTCATAAGGGGTCCCCATCTTGTATTGCCGTTATGATTTCATCAGAGTGCATCACCAGAATGAATCAGAAGTTCACTCTGGGCAGAAATAAATGCTGAGAAATGTTACTTTTTAGTATCTATGTTTTGTAATAAAAGTTTATATATATTCTAAAGTATAGATATTTTAGAAATTTGAGGGAAAAAGGTACAGAGAACCAAAACATTTAAACACAATATCACCATCCATAAATAGTGTTAACAATGTGATGCCCTTTAATATATACACTTTTAAAAATTTTGATCCTTTAATATGTATCATCATACCCATTTCATCATATACATACATGTATGTAATGTAATAACTGTGTACTGCTGTTTTCCACTAACATTATGAAATCATTTTCATATTTATGCATAAATGTTTGCTTCATTTTTTAATTCAAACTATGAATTTTTTATCTCAACTAGGAATAAATAATGCCAAATTACTTTCCAGACCTTGCCATTTCACAATCAGTGGATAACTAACTCTTATTTAGAAGCATGTTTTAAATATTATTTTCCCAACTTCTAGAATAGTACTGTGTGTTTTTCCCCTTATATTCAAATTACTTTATTGAATAGTTCAAAAAAAAAATCTCAAACCTTCAGCTGCTTCCCTGATGGGACTTTGTAATATTGCGTAAGGCAGTATAAGTCTGACATCTGCTGGCTGTTTATGAAGTTGCAATGTTACCAGTTTTAATTTTAATTTTAATTTCAGTTTATAAAACAAGAATTAAGTCTCAGTGTTCCCTCTTGAGGTAAACATCATTAGTGATTTTTTGCAGGTATTTTGGATTCTACTTTTCTTAATTTATTTATCATTTCATATTTTTGACCTTTGATATGATGAGTCAATATTTTAAACAGAAGTTTTAAGAAAGACTTAAACCTCAATATTACTTATATTTTACCTTTAAACTGTATATAATATTTTAACCTAAGATCAAACATAAATATCCTTAATTTTTTTTCTTATAAGGTAATATTTTTACCAAATTGATTCTTTTTAAGACATTTTTTAAAAATGAAGAAATACTGCCCCACTATACAAATACGAATTATATTTCCATTCAGGAATTTTTACTACCAGTTTCTAAACTCTATGTTCATCTTACTAGGGTTGTAATTATAATGGCAGTATGTCAGTATTTTGACCTTTTCACTTATCACTGTGTACTTAGAATTTTTCTTTTTTTTCCTCCCGCAGAATCATTAGCATCTTTATTTTTCATGGATGCTTTGAATGCATCCTTATTTATTTAATCATCCACCTTTTGTTTTAAGTGCTCACTGTTTCCAATTTTGCTTGACTCAAAATTATACTGAAATTAGTAATTTATGCATATAAACTTTATTTTTAAAATGAGACATCCTTATGAGATTGGAGATAGTGTCCAAGATAAATGTTCTTCTGGGCATTTAAAGCTAATAGTAAATATATTCAGATCCTAAAGCAAAGCTAGGTGTGATAGATTTATGTTGTGATCCCAAATATTTCCAGTGGACAAGTGTTCTTTGGGTTTTCATTTGTGTGAAACACTGACTTAAAGTGTAAAAAGGAATGAGACACAGTTTCTTCCTTAAATATTTGATATCTCACTTATGTTCCTTCGTAAGAGAAATATGCTGTCATCTTTATTTTTATTTCTTCATATGTAACTTGTTTCCCAATCTACCTTGGAGAAGGGAGGGCTTTCAATATTTTCCTCTTTATCAGTGATTTTTAGTAATTTTATCATGTGACCTCTTGGCTCTTATCTCCACTTGCTCTTGCTGCTCACTGTTAGGTAGCCACACTGGCTTGTTTGCTGTTTTCTGAGTGTTCCAAGTATACCCTACTCAGAACCTTGTAGTAACTGTTTTCTATGCCTGGAAAGATCTTTATACAGCTCTTTACCTCTTTCAAAGTTTTACTCAAATAGCACTCTTTCATTGATGCCTTTATGATCATCCCATTTAAAATTACAAACCTCCCATACCACCCTTCTTATCAGCAATATGATTTTCCATAACACGCGTCACTTTCTAACTTTCCATACAATTAATACATTTTAATATTTATTTTCTGCCTCCCCAACTGGAATGCAAGCCACGAGAGAGCAAGAAGCATTGTCTATTTTGATTACTGTGTGTACTTATACCTAGAACAATGTCTAGAAAATACCTAGAATAGTATATTGTCAAAATATTTGTTGAAAGAATTAATTATTTAGCAAATCAAGATAAAATTAAAGTTCTACTTTGAAAATAATATTTGGAATAATAATTATTTTTGGTTAGCATCCATTTTCAACTATGATATCCTTGACTTTATCTTTGTCTTCCTGGCAATTAATAAGGCCTTAATATATATTTATTGAATAAATGAATGGTAAATTCTGAATTATGTACTTAAAAGACCACATGTTAATGTGATGCTTCAGTTGACAAATCTAGTTTATATTCATTATTAATAATTTTGACTGAAACGTGCTTTTGGCATTGAATGCTCATTTTGGAAAATATTAGAATAGTTGCAGAATAAAAAATGTTGATATTAGAGTCAGAAGACCTAAATTCAAGTCCCAGTTTTGCCACTTTCTAGACTTGTGACCGCAGGAATATTTCTTAAACTTTCGACTGTCAATTTTCTTATCCTTAAAATGAGGACAGTGAGTTATAAGTTCTCTGAGTTCTTTCTAAGTTTAATGTTCTGGGACTCCGCAGCAATAAACCACCATCCAAACTCAGAGTTGTAAAGGCTAGTGTTTTACAGCTAGGCAAGATTAATACCATGATAATGAATGTCCATAACAATGACCTCAAGGCATTCTGAGGTCTCAAATTGCCTCCTGAGTCATCCTAAATGTTCTAATCTTAATTTCCAATCCATCCTTACCAAGGCATTAAAATACAAACATACACACACACACACACACACACACACACAGGAAGTGGTAACAAAGAGACTGTACAAGTCTTTCTTCCTTGTCCCAGAGCTATTGCATTTGTTGATTCTGTTATTAGATCTTGTTGATTTTTTTGAAGAGTAGATCTATACTCGGACATGCAGTCGTAACAACAGCATGTCTATAGCTTAGTTGTACACGTATCTTATAATTACTACTCAAATCTACGGAAAATATAAATTTAGGAGATATTCTTGTCATCTGAAATACCCACTACCAATCATCTCATGGATGTCTTCCTTCTCTGCTGGGCCTGCCCTGTCATTGCCTCCAAATGTTTGCTGTTTGATTTACATCCTTGCAGTGGGAAGGTTCCTAGGCTACACAGGACTTGACAAGAAGAAGACAGTTCTCCAGATAAGGACCAATGAACAAAGCCCTGAACATCCTGCAGACCCCAAAACAAGCTCTCAATTTATAGAAAGATATTCAGACTTGGGGTTGCCAATTTTTTATTTAGCCAAGAACAATTTGTTTAAAGCAACTACCTTTTCTAGCCATCATTTCATAAAATAAAAGATACTGTAATAGCAAAATATAGGAAAGGCATAATATCAGAATAAAGGATAATATTTTATGTTTAGGAAATGTAGTTTTCTACACAATTCACTATATTGATTTTGTTTCTCTCTTTTTTTTTTTTTCAAGAAATGTCTAATTGTTTGTTTAGTCACAGTATGCTCAGTTGTCTGGTAGTCTGTGTTCTATGATACTCTGTGGGTCTCCTAGCCAAACACCCCAGGAATGTGTGAATCATTTCAAACTCATTATGTGAGGGTGACAGTTGAATTTTCCACAGGTTGAGAGAGAAAATCACCAAAATGACAGGATTCAAAGTGGCCATTTAAGAACTGGAGAAGTGTGGGGAGAGAATGACTCTAGAAGATAATGTAGGTAGCATTCTGCTCTGTAGGCTTATCTCTTGTCTCATCTCCTATCCCCAGCTCTGATTTGGATAAATGCAATAGCACCAATTCTGTAAACACAGAGGTATGTGAACAATGACTATGTTTTCTCTATTTCTTTTTCTCTATTGCCATTTAATTGCCCCACTTTATCACTATTCTTGAGGGAATATAAAGCAAACTAACAAACTGACTTCCCTGGTGTGAAACTGTTGGCTGATTCATTCATTACTGAGAATAACTTTAACCCAGAGGCTATGCTCCAGGAAGGAGATAACAGGCTGATAATCTCAGAAGAATGGTCACACCTACCTGAAGATTCATTAAGGTTAAGAGGAATGTAGCCTGTAAAACACCGTGATGTTATCACCTTTTCTAAAAAACTCAAGACCCCAACCCCAAGATACTTTCCAAGGCATTAGCCTGCTGTGACCCGCCTTTGCCCGGCAAAGCAATAAAGCTGCTCTTTCCTTTGTTCCCCAAACTCTGCCTCTGAGTTCGAATTCAATTTTGGGGGTACAGAGGCTGCCATTTTCGGTACCATTTTCTTCAAATAGGAACATAGAAGAGAAGGGATAGAGAAAAGGTGAGAGGATGGTAACATCAGAATGTAGTTATCAAAGCAAGACGTAGGGCACATGTGGTTGTTATGGTCATTCTCACCCACTGTTAATGAGCTGTATCCTATTTTGATTCTTAGTCAAATCCAGAGGGCCTGAAGCATGAATGAATGAATTGTTGGGCCCCCTGACATCCTTCAGAGTCCAAGGACCCCTGTTCTGGGTTCTCATTTCTGCCTGTGATCCCTCAACAGATAAAGTGCATTCTTTACTGGGCATGTTTCCCCTGACAAACTAATAACACTATGTAATGCCTAATCTCACAATAGCTAAGGCTGGCCTGTTTCATCCCACCTTATCAGAGCCATAAACCCCACTGCCCTTCACAGACCCTAAACCTCTTACCTCACTACAGCCAATCAGAGACTTGCACACAAGGCTACCAGGCACCTTGTGACTCTACCTTATAAAAGACCCCGACAACCAGCTCTTGGCTCACACAGGCACCCCTCACCTGTGTGGCCTGCTGTTGTCTGTGACAGCGTAGCCTAATAAACTCCTTTCTATTCCCATACGTTATCTCTGGTAAATACTTTTACCAACCTGCATGTTACCATGCCACCAACCGGCCCCCTGTTGTGTCACACAGCATGAGTGAATTAAGTTATTTATTTCACCATTCCGTATAAATGCAACATAATATATAGGAAGAGCTGATTAATCTGGAGGAAAGAGTAAGGTTTTCACTTCAGATAAAGAGGTAGAGGGAGGACTGCTTTTCAAAATGGGGAAATTTATGTGGGGAGGAGGGGAGGGACAAAGGCCTTGTCCCCCACACACACTGAGACACATCTCAGTTGGTCGCTAATTTTGTCTGTAGGGATTCTGTTGATTGAATGCCTGAAAAGGGAGATGGGATGGCCTTCAGTTTATACCAGCTTAGCTAGCATTGCTAGCCAACTGTTGTAGGCTCTGAAAATAAAGACAATCTTAAACCTCCCCTGCTTCCCTCAAAAAAAGGAAGAAGAGAAAAGAGAGTATAGAAATAATCCAGTAGTAAAGGATTGTCATTTGAAAGGATACTATAGCTCTTGGATATAGGGTAAGAAGCAGGGCAAATTTAGCCGCCACATTCATTCCCCTGAGCAGCTTATTAACATGCAAATTCTGAATCAGTGGGACTCAAAGAGGAACCAAGGTTCTGCATATCTGAGATGCCTGTACTGGTTCACAAACCATAGTGTACAAGGGAGGGTCTTAGAAGACAGTGGCCAGAGGACTCATCTCATTTGACTGGAGTGACAGTAGATTTCAAATCTGTAGGCCCCAGAAGTATCTCATACAGGTGATGCAGAGCTCAAAAACTGGAGACCTGGCATTGACACCTAACTCTTGTAGTGATTTTTGTCACTTCTTAACTTTTATTATATTGAACTACATTTTCTTCTACCACCCTAACTCCTTTAATGGCTCCTCTTACACCTCTTGCCTCCTAAGAGTAGATATTCTACAAAGCTCAGTTTTGGTATCCTTCATGAACAGATCTTGTTTATGACTTTAATGAAACCTACCACACATTTGATTTTCAGATTTATACGTCCAATTGTCTCTCTCTTTTTCCCTCGCTCCCTTCCTCCCTTGTGATTTAAACAAAAAGTGAGATCTATCATTTTGTATAAAAGAGCAAGGGCATCTTCAGGCAAGACTTGATCCAGCTCAAAATGTAGTACCAATAACGTTTTTACCCTTTTTCTTCCTTTTGTTTTCTGAGATGCTGTGTTGATCCTCAAACTTTACCTAGTTGTCTCTGGAATATCTGGACCCTTCCCTTATGATAGGAAAATGGTTATCAAAGTTTCAGACCTCACTTCTTATAAAAGAAAGAGATATTTCCCATTTCCTATAGTCCCACTAAGTCTCTTCACATCTTACTGGCTTTATTTTTTTTTTTTTTTGTAACTGAATATATTATACTTTTTTATTGAGTTATAGCTGTTGTACAATATTATATGAGTTGCAGGTATATAATAGAGTGATGCACAATTTTTAAAGGTTATATTCCATTTATAGTTGTTATAAAACATTGGCTATATTTCCTGTGTTGTATAATATATCCTTGTAGCTTATTTTGTACATAATAGTTTGTACTATATCAGAAGCTCAGGATATCTTTTACATCTTTTATATCTGTAAATAATTGCAGAATCAATCCTATTATAACTAAACAGGCAGTATGTTAAGACAAAAGAGCACTGAAGTGGAAAATAGACTTACGCTTTATTTCAGCTCTGTCTCTTACCAGTTGGCCAATTTTGCACAAGTTATTTAACCTACAAGCCTCATTATTACTATTGTTATCAAGTCCAAGCTTATACTGCTTGCTGTATAACAGGCCAGTAAATCAAGAGCAAGGTGTTGGAGCAAGGAATAGCAACTTTATCCAGAACACCAACAAACCAAGATAGTGGACTGGTGTCTCAAAGAACCATCTTACCAAAGTTAGAATTCAGGCTTCTTTTATACTGAAAGGGGAAGGGATGTGGCTGGTTGTTGCAAACTTCTTGGTGTGGGAATCCTTTGTTCTTGCAGCTGTCTAGAGTAGGTCTGGTCACAATGTTTCTATAAAACTTCAACAAGACAATTGGTATTTTCTATTCTACAACTTTTCATTATACCTTTAAAGGTTAAGCCTAGGATGCAGGCCTTGAGAATGGGCTATCATGTATATTTCAGGTGGTAGGCAACAGTCTTTTACACAGGTGCAGAGCCAGCATGACTAAGCACAGGCAGCAGAGCACAAAGGTTAGAGCTAAAGGAACAGATTCAATATGGCTTGGCTCAGGTTCCTTCTTTTCTGCTACACTATCTATAAAATAAGCAGATTTCTATATGTTGTGCCTATCTCATGTTCCATTGTGAAATCAATTGAAATGAAGTATTTTCAAAAGTAAAGAATATTCATATAGAAATTCAAAGAAGAATCTGGCAATGAATTCTACAGTTTTAAGGGAGCATTTGCAGGAGGACAGTATAGCTGAGTTTTTAAGTGTGAATACCCTTAGAATAAGGATCTGGAAAACAATATCCCAGCTAGGGAAGGAGAGGAGGGCCAGAAGTTCAGTAATGATCATAGCATTTTCCCTGAACCACAAGAAAACCAGCCTGACCAAGATTCATCCCTTTCAGATGAGACTGGAAAAAAAAAAAAAAGTCTTTTGCTGTGACTCCTGACAGTTGGAAATACGGAATTTTCCAACATTTTCAGTGAATTCTTAGCTCTGGTTCCACAACATATCAAGAGTTAATTTAGAAAAATAAGAGCAGCCATTGTCAGTCAAACCAATTGTATTATAAAATCACAGAAAGGGGAGGAACAATAAGAAACTATCTGGTTCTTACCACCTTTAGTTAAGAGAATATCTCAACTTTCTAAATCAGACAAGAAGCCAGCTTTTCAGTGGCTATGACAATATTTTCCAATCTCCTTTACTTGTAAATTCTTACTGTGTCACTAGTCACCATAATATATATATAAATTCATTTAAGTGCCAAATGCCAAAATGGCCCCAAGTGCCAAAAAGCCTTAATTTTGGAAGAGACTATCTCTAAAATGGAAAGCTACAGAAAGCTGCCAGAGAGGAGTTCTTTGTGAAAACAGCTATAGTCCTATGAGATAACAGAAAATGTTACCAAGCCAAATTTTATCCACTTACAATAAAGTCAGTCTATGACACCAGGCTGTGGTGAAGGGAAGTGCAGCATTTATTGTAAAGTGTCAGACAAGGAATCGAGGCAGCTCATGCTCAAGAAGCCAAAGCTCTCTGATGGGTTTCAGGGAGTCATTTTTAAAGGCAAGGTAAGGGAGGGGAGTTGCAGGTTGTGTGATCAGCTCATGCACAGTTCTCTGGTTGATGATAAAGGAACAGGGCGATGTCACAGGGGTTAATATTATCAATCCTCAGTCTAGGGGCTACACACTTACGGTCATCAAGTAGTTAACTTCTATTTGGTGGCAGTTTTATCATCTGTAAAACAACTCAGGAAATATGCATCAGATGCTGTTATCTAGGTACATCAGAAAGGGACTAAAGCAGAAGACATGGGGGAAGGGATCTATCCCAAGGAGGCCCTGCTCAGTTATAAATATACACAGACTGGTCTTTGTCCCACCCCCACCCCCCAATTCCTTCAACAAAGCTTCTAAAACCTTTGTTATTCCCTAAGTGATAAAAACAAAAAAAGCATCTTATGTTCTAATGAGATGACCTTGGGTGGATTCCTGGGTGGGGGCTGGTCACCAAAAAGACCAAGACATGATTAGAAACTTGGAATTTTCAGCCTCCCCCAACCCCTACTTCTCCAGAGAGGGGAGAGAGGCTGAATGTGTAGTTAGTAATTGATTATGCCTACACGAGGAAGCCTCCATAAAAATCCCAGTAGCATGGGTTTCAGGGAGCTTCCATATGGATGAACACCTCCACCCAGCAGGAGGTTAACACAACCTAACTCCACAGGGACAGAAGCTCCTGTGCACGGGATCCTCCCAGACCTCATCCTATGTATCTCTTCATCTGGTTGTTCATCTGTATCCTTTGTCATATTATTTGATAAACTGGTAAACATAGGTATTCCCTGCGTTATGTGAGCTTCTCTAGCAAATTAATTGAACCTAGGGAAGGGGTTATGGGAACCTTTGATTTGTAGCCAAATTAGACAGAAGTTATGAGTAACCTAGGGACCTAATAGCAGCTGAAGTAGGGTGGGAGCTGTCTTGCAGGACTGGGACTTAACCTGACACTAGCTCCTGGTTGATAGTGTTAGAACTGAATTAAGTTGTAGGACACCCAGCTGGTATCACAGAGAATTGTTTGGCATGGGGGGAAAAAACTCAAACATTTGATGACCAGGAGGTCAAAAGTGAAGTGTTTTATGTGGGCAGTAAAGGAGACACACAGAAGAGCAAAACAGGTGGAAAACTGAGTCTTTGTAACACAAGTCCAAATCCTACACCTGATTTTTTCCATGGCTGTAACCTCTCATTGTTAGCCTGTGGTTAATGTAAATGTGATATTCCTGAGAGAAATATAAAATACCCAACAGGATTATTACCTAACAATAAAGACAAACAGGAAAACAGATAGAGGTCATGGGATAGGTGTCAAATCCCTGGCCATTTGGCTCTAGCAAACAAATGTAAGCAGTTATAAAAATAACATCGACAGAATACCAATATGCTTTCTCTAGCACTTGAGCCATCTAATGTTAGGAAGGGAATTCTTAAGAGTTAGTACTGATAAATGTAATAATCATATACTGATGACTTTGCTCAATAATCAGCTGAAATCTTTCTTTAATGCTAATTAACTTTATTGAACTTGATGATACACCTTCATAAATTTCAACCTTCTAAGCATCACATAAGGAATAAATAATATCCTTATAAATAATATGTAATAATAAATCATGATAAATAGTACATATTATGTGTTTACTTCTTAATTCATATTCTGCTTATTTATTCATTCATATCACTATTCAAGTGCCTTATTTCACAAAAGGAGGAGCAATTATAACAGAGCATTATATTTCCTCAATATTTACCTTTAAATATGAGACATTTAAAGGTATTTCTCAAGTAAAAGGATTTTTGTTGCTGGTAGGAGTATGGAGAAAGAATACTCCATTCGTTGTTGAGTATATAACAGTGCAACTATTACAAAAGATGACTTAATTATGTTTAATATTTTTACCTAGAAATCAGTGTCATGATCTTGCTCTAAGCTTAGATCCACAAATTGTATCAAAATATATATGTCAGGATTTCAGTTTAGCATTTTTGTATTTGCAAAAATAAAAAACAGTAAAAACAAAACAAATACAAAAAAACCTCTCAAATCCAAATCTAAAATAATTTTAAAAATCCAGTTACAAAATTGGCAAAAGACATGAACAGACATTTCACTAAAGAGGATATACAGATGGAAAATAAGCATGTACACAGATGTTCAACATCATTTGCTGGTAGAAAAATGCAAATTAAAACCACACTGAGTCTTGTACATATATCAGAATGACTAAAATAAAAAGTAGTTATAACACCAAATGCTGATGAGGATGTAGAGAAACCAGATGACTCATACATTGCTGATGGAAATGTAAAGTGGTAGTCACTATAGTTAAGAATATGACAGGTTTTTTATAAAATTAAACTTGTAATTACTGTACAACCCAGTAATTAAACTCTTAGACATGTATCCAAAGGAAACAAAAACTTCTCTCCTTACGAAATCCTGTACATGAATGTTCTTTTCACATCATGGGTCCAATTTACTTTTTGAGGTTCATCAACCAACACTTAACTCCCAACCTCCTTCTTCTAACCTCCTTTTTATAATCAGTGTCACAATTACACATTATAAATACAAATCCTTTGACAAAAATGTGATTTGCAAATATTTTCTCACAATTTCTAGCTTGTAATTTTATCCTCTTTGCAGGATAGAGCAAAGGCTTTGTAAACCAAAACTTTTTTGTAGACCAAAGATTTATAGCACTGATGAGGTCCATTTTATCAGTTTTTACTGCTATGGATTGTGCTTCCAATATCAAATCTAAGAACTTTTTACCTAGCCTTCAGTCTTGGAGATTTTCTTCTATTTTATTAAGGTATAATGATTTACAGTATTGTATTATTGTAAGGTATATAGAAAGTTGTGGGTTCGTTACCAGTTGTGGGTTCTGGCCAGCAGAAGTCCCACGGAGACGGAATGAGTTACTCAAGACTCTGTGGAAAAGTCAAGAGAGCAAGAGGGAGTCGGGAGCCAACACCATGAGCCTCTCAAATCTCCCATATTTACTGAGTACAGTCAAAGGAGGAATGCAGGAATTTAGGGAAGGACAGGGTGGGATCACAATGAGTACAAAGGCTTTGTTTATTGTTAGTCTTTGGCTCAAGGTCAGAAGACCCTTTTTGGTGAATCATAATCGTGTTGAGCCTTTCAGCTTTATCAGGGCAGAAATTATGAGAATCACCTGCTTAACAAGATTTTTGTTGGACTCAGGCGGCTGTGCCTGTCTTAGGTTGCCCCACTCAGGGGATCTTACCTGTCATTGGCTAACCAGCCTTCTCACCTCTGAGTTGGCAGCTTTTTATAAGTTGTTTACCATTCCAGCCCAAGGCTGTTTTGGGGATAGAAGACTAACCGCAGGCACGCCCAGCGTTTATAGCCGGGTCCTGGGTCATTGCTAAAACCTCAAGGCAATTACTAAGCACATCTTCTTTAAGGAGATAGGCGGCTGGGATCTGTTACAATTTGTTAACCCAATCATGGGCTCCCACAGAAAGTGATTTGGATATATATGTATGTTTATATGTATATACATATATCCCTTTTTTCAATTTTTTTCATTATAGTTTATTACAAGATATTGAATATAGTTCCCTGTGCCATACAATAAATCCTTTTTTTTTATCTACTTTATATATGGTAATGTGCATCTGTTGCTCGCATTCTCTACCCCACCTTTCCTCTTTGGTAACTGTAAGTTTGTTTTCTATGTTTGTGAGTCTGTTTCTGTTTTGTAAATAAGTTTATTGTACTATTTTTAGATTCCACATATAAGTATTATCACATGATATTTGTCTTTCTCTGTCTGGCTTACTTCAGTTAGTATAATAATCTCTAGGTCCATCTATGTTGCTACAAATGGCATTGTTTCATTTTTTATGGCTGAATATTCTGTTTCATATATGTATACCATATCTTCTTTATCCAGTCATCTGTCAACGGACATTTAGGTAGCTTCCATGTCTTGGCTACTGTAAATAGTGCTGCTATGAACATTGGGGTACGTGTATCTTTTTGAATTACAGCTTTTTTCTTTTCCAGGTATATGCCTAAGAATGGGATTGCTGGATCATATAGTAACTCTATTTTTAATTTTTTAAGGAATCTCCATACTGTTTTGTGTAGTGGCTGTACCAATTTACATTCCCACCAACAGTGTGGGAGGGTTCCCTTTTCATCCATGGTGTCATAACTTTTAGCATTCCTTGGTTTTGCCTTATATTTCTCATTTCTATACCTTTGTTTGTGCTCTCTTCTTCCTGAAAAATTTCTCCATTAATTATTCAATAGTTAAAAATATCATTTGTCCATTGGGTTTCTACCTTTTCCCTTAGTTGTAATCATATACTTACACTATGATTATATAAAAAGAAATCAAATTAGCAAACCTTTCTCCCTCTTGAGATTGGTACCACTTGGTGGGATGACTAGAAGCCACATACAAGCAAGAGAATAGTTTTCTGTCTTTCTCTATGAAAGGAATAAATTCAACTAAGTCAATCATCTATGATTCATTAAAACTGAACTCCCAGTTGGCATTGTGATAACATGTGGTGAACTTTTTCTTGATAAACATTATGATTATCAGGTTTCAGATCCTGCAATGTTCCATGTTCTTCTAAAGAAACATTTAAAGGTATAGAAAAATTTAATTATTAAATGCCTAAATTTTTTTTCATAGCGTGAATATTTTCTATTCTTGTCTAACTACTACATAAAGCATAATCCAGAGCTTGGATGCCCATTTCAGATTTTTTAGGAAGCCAATTTTTGTAAAAAGAAGACACATTGATTATAGCCCAATTTATAACTGTGGGGATTGACCTTCACCGTCTCTGAATTCATGAACTTGGGTGTTCTTTTGGGTTATATGCAAACATTTACAAGAGAATAAGAAGGAAATAAAACTTTGGGGAAGTCTTATACATGGAGAACTATAAAACATTGATTAAGAAAATTAAAGAAATGGAAAGAGATTTTATGCTCTTGGATTGGAAGAATTAATATTTGTTAAAATGGCCATACTGCCCAAAACAATTACAGATTTAATGCAATCCCTATCAAATTACCCAGGACATTTTTCACAGAACTAGAACAAATAATCCTAAAATTTATATGAAATCACAAAAGACCTAGAATTGCCAAAGCAAAACTGAAGAAAAAGAACAAAGCTGGAGGAATAACCCTCCCAGACTTCAGACAATAGTACAGAGCTACAGTAATCAAAGCAGTGTGGAATTGGCACAAAAACAGATGTATGGACCAATGGAACAGAATAGAAAGCACAGACTTTCAGCCAATTAATCTTCAACAAAGGAGGCAAGAATATACAATGGAGAAAAGACAGTCTCTTCAGCAAGTCGTGTTGGGAAAACTGGACAGCCACATGTAAATCAGTGAAGTTAGGGCACTCCCTCACACCATGCACAAAAATAAATTCAAAAAGGCTTAAATCCTTAGAATTAAGACAAGACACTATAAACCTCTTAAAAGAAAAATGTAGGCAAAACATTATGTGACATAAATCTCAGCAGTGTTCTCCTAGGGTAGCAAAAATAAACAAATGGGACCTAATTAAACTTATAAGCTTTTGCACAGCAAAGGAAACCATAAGCAAAACAAACCAACAACTGACAGAATGGGAGAAAATATTTGCAAAAGATGTGACTGACAAAGGCTTAATTTCCAGAATATAGAAACAGCTCATACAACTTAATAACAAAAAAACAAACAGCCCAATCCAAAAATGTGCAGAAGGCCTAAACAAGCAATTCTCCTATGAAGACATAGAAATGGCCAATAGGCACATGAAAATGCTCAAAATTGGTAATTATCAGAGAAATGCAAATCAAAACTACAATTAGGTATCACCTCCTACAAGTCAGAATGGCCATCATTCAAAAGTCCACAAATGATAAATGCTGGAGAGGCTGTGGGGAAAGGGAATCCTCCTACACTGTTGGTGGGAATGCAGTTTGGTGCAGCCATTATGAAAAACAGTATGGAGATTCCTCAAAAAACTAAAAATATACTTCCTATATTATCCAGCAATCTCACTCCTGGACATATATCTGGAGGGAACTCAAATTCAACAAAATACATGCACCCCAATGTTCATGGCAGCACTATATAAAATAGCCAAAACATGGAAACAACCTAAATGTCCATTGAAAAATGACTGGATAAAGAAGCTGTGGTTTATTTCTACAATGGAATACTACTCAGCCATAAAAAAGAACAAAATAATACCATTTGCAGAAACATGGATGGATCTGGAAATCATCATTCTAAGTAAAATAAGCCAGAAAGAGAAAGAAAAATACCATATGGTATCACTCATATGTGGAATCTAAAAAAAAAAGGAGATAAAAGAAGACACTAATGAACTTATCTACAAAACAAACAGACTCACAGACATAGTAAACAAACTTATGGTTACTAGGGGGAAGGGGGATGGGAAGGGATAAATTGGGAGTTCAAGATGCACAAATACTAACTACTGTATATAAAATAGATAAAATAAATTTCTTCTGTATAACACAGGGAACTATATTCAATATCTTGTAATAACCTATAATGAAAAATAATATGAAAAAAATGTATGTATGAATATGTATGAAACATTATGCAGTACACCAGAAATTGACACATTGTAACTGACTATACTTCAGTTAAAAAAAATACTTTGGGGGAGTCTAATTCACTTAAAATCTAAGATGACTCTGTCAAGAATTTCTAAAGCAACTACTGCATTTTAGTTCATAACCATTATTTGACTGTGGGGATTGTTTAGTTAAACTAAATTTACATGGTCTTTATAGTTCCAACTTGATAGTGTGAGTTTGATGCTGATTTTTCACATTTTGTTTATTGAAGAACTTCTTGAAACAATTCTGTTAAACCCCAAAGTATACTAAAATGAAATATAAAAATATTGAAATAATTATTCTTCCTAGTCCATATATGGGCAGGCACTGAACCATCCATTATACTGCCCCTTAGAAAATTGATTTTTGGTGTCCTTCTCTTTATATGCCTCTGACTTTCTAAGTTTTACTTTTCCAAAGGAGTGATTTTACTGAAGGAGTGGAGGAAATATTTACAGTTGGTGGAATTTCCCTAATACTTTTCAAATCAGACTACTGCACAGGCAGCTGGCCTGGATATCAAGATACCAAACACATCAAGTCCTTTTGGAAATCAAATTTCATGCTATTTAGCTGATGAGAAAATAATGACTTGTTTTCCAGCTTCTTTTTGTTTTCAAATTTTTCTTTCACTCTACCTTGCCCTCAAGCATGCACGACATGAACTGCATTTTCCTAGCCAAGTGGGAAGAAATGTCTGCTCAAAAACAAAGTATAATTTTTCTTCCTTCAGTGAAAAAAAAATCATACATTATTAAAAGATTTGGTAGGCATGTTAATATGAAAAATAAAGGGTAAACAGTCAAAACTGTAACTTTACCAGATTATCTTTCTTGCTGCCTTTAAGCCATGGCCCTCCATAAGGGTGACTGTCACTTTTTCTTTCTTTTCCCCTTTTTCTTACTTTCTTCTTTTCTTTTCTTTTCTTTTCTTTTTTCTTTTCTTTTCTTTTCTTTTCTTTTCTTTTCTTTTCTTTTCTTTTCTTTCCTTTCCTTTCCTTTCCTTTCCTTTCCTTTCCTTTCCTTTTCTTTATTCCTTTTCTTTTCTTTCTTTCTCTTTCTTTCTTTCTTCCTTCCTTTCTTTTTCTTTCTTTTCTTTCTTTCTTTCTTTCCTTCTTTCTTTCTTTCCTTCTTTCCTTCTTTCTTTCCTTCTTTCCTTTCTTTCCTCTCCCCCTCCCTCCCTACCTCCCCTTCCCCTTTCCTTTCCTTCTCTATCTCTTTCTTTTTCAACTGTAGATTGAATTCTCACTGGGAAGAGATTTGTAGAAATAATATTTCAAATTCTAGTCCACATAGACTGGCAAGAGAATGATGGCAAAATGTTTTCTACTGAGATTATGCTTTGCAATGACTAACATTGATTTCAGTAATTTCTCTAAAGGCTACTAATATTACCAAACATATATTAATTTGTTTTACCGTAATTGTTGCACTAATTTATATATTTAATATTGAGAGAGAATTTCCTGTCCATGAGATTCGACGTGTACCTCATTGGAATAGGGATACAGAAAAAGACTTTTATATCGTCAATTGACTTTGTGATTTTTTTGAAGCAAATATAAAGTGAATAATTAAGGAAAAATAAATTTGGGGATGTAATGTCAAGAACTTGTATCTGGTTTGTTCCAAAGTGAACCCTATAGCTATGAATCTATTAAATCATAACTAAGGTGACCTTAGTAGAATTTAGATGACTACTGTGGACTTTCAGCTGGTCTCCCTGCTTCAGCTCTTGCATCCTCCATTCTCCACACACCAGGCAAAGCTACCCTTTAATAATGTAAATCAGATTGTGTCACACTTCTGCTCAACACCATCCAATGGCTCTTATGTCAGAGTCTACTCATTTCCACCAATACCTATTTATCATTCTTCTTTGAGAGTTTAACCCCTGATATATTCACAAGTGTCTAGAATGAACACTACGTTTTCTGCTTTTTCTCATAGCTAGGTGTGGCCTTAAGATTAAGTTCTATTCAGTGGAATGTAATCATAGATGTCTTGGGATATAACTTTATAAATAGAAACATTTCCTTTGCTTCCTTGTACTTTCGATGATTGAAATGCAGAGTTGACAGCTGGAGCTTATTCAGCCATCTCAGTTCCCAAGGCTAAAACCACATTCTAAGAATCAGTGAAGAGCAAGATAGAAGGAGCTCTGTCACTGCCAATTTTTTTTTTGAAGTTTTTGATGACTATATCTTGATGTCTTTATATGAAAGAGAAATGATCTGTCTTTCTTAAGCTAGTCTAAATATAAATTTGTCATCACGTGCAGCTGTATCTAATGCTAATTTTTCACATGATTCAGAATAAAATTAAAATCCTTTCCATGGCCTGCATGTTCGTTGGCTGCTCTTTCCAACTCTTTATCCTCGTTCACTCTGTTCCAGCTGTAGTGGGCTGCTAGCTGCTCCTTGAACAACATATCAAGAACATTATTATCTTAGGGTCTATGTGCTTTCTATCCCTCAGTCTGTCATGTTTTTCTCAGATATATTAACTTTAGTCTGTCTGGTCTCTGCTTGGGCTTCCTCTGGAAGAGACTTCTAACCAGTATACCTTAAATCAAAGCACAAATTAGTCTTTCCTCATCTGCTTTGTTTTTTCTTGGTAGCATTTATTAATCCCAACTAACATACTGTATATATTTTATTTGCCTTTTTGTTTATCTGTCTTTCCCAGTAGAAGCTAAGTTCCATGAGGCAGGTACTTCATTTTGTTCGCCACTCTATCTCCCAGACCAAGAACCATTCCAGGCACTGTTGCACAATGTATATTAATATTTATTTCTTGAATGTATGAACATATGAATAAATGATTATACATGTGCTTATCCGTTTACTATTTTTATACTATCATCCTGTCTATTATACCCAGGATAGTTAGGCTGGTAAATTGACATAACAATGGTCATTTGCTAAAGGTCTCTTAGAGCCTTCAGAGAACAGTTTGGTAAATTTTTTTGTTGTTGGTTTCATTTTTACACTCAGGAGACAGGAAGAATCTAGGTGAGATTAGACCCTAAATTTGTTTTTTTCTTTTAATTTGGTGGGAAGAGACTGACATGGAAATGCAGTGAGTTCTATTATCCACTGAACTTGACTGTTTTTGACACAACAAGATATTACCTAACATTATACAATTCAGAATTCAAGAAATATATTGATCTTACACTACTGTGGGATTGTTTGGCTATGATTATTTATGGACAAGAATGGAATTTTCTCTCAGTGGATTATCCTACAGTCAGTCATACTGGAAAGATGTCAGTTCTAGGGAAGAAAATGAACCTCCAGAGGTGCACCACAGCCTGAGAAGTGTGAAAGGCTTTGATCTTCTCAACGTGTGGCCCAGGCTCTGAGAGAGACTCTGGGATTTATTTCTCCTATTGGTGAAGACAGGCTGGATTTAAACAGGAATGAAGCCGGGTAAGAACTCTGTAGTATAGGGCTGCAACCATGGAATAATTATAAATTATTTTCTATGCTGTATTTCCTTCTAGTATGGTCAAGTCTTCAGTAACATCTGGACAAATGTTCTCTATGTCATGATGAATAAAGAGAAAGGAATTCTTCCATATCTTAGAATGAAGCAGTCAGAGAGAAAGCAGAGGCCTCTTCCCAAATTCAGGGTGCCAGTCTCACCCTGAGTAGGGCTGTGCCCAAATTAGTGGCAATTAACTCAGGCAGTGTAGCTGAGGCAACAGCATCATAGACTGAGAAGGAAACTGGAGGGACAAGCCAGAGGTACCTGGTGTATAAGAGTCCAGACTGAAAAACTGTCAGGAATTGTTAAAATTGAAAATTTTTGAGAAGGTGTTCATTTTTGCACTAAATCCTGTCAGAAGGTCATTCCATTTTAATGAAGGCTGCCTAGCTAAGATGTCTTTTGTATGTTCTTTTCTGTTTTTAGTCTAGAAAGTATTCAGCAAAGAGGAAAGCATTTTTCACATTGTACTGAAAATTGCTGCTTATTTTTTTTTTCACCTAGCACGAGCCTGTAAATTATTGAGGACCTGCTTCTTTCATCTATGTGTTCCCAGTGGCTAGCACACAGTTGAGAACAGTAATCCCTCAGTAATTGTTTGTGGAAGGCACGAGCCTTTCTAATAGCATTTACAGTCATTCTGATGATATGAATGAAATAACATATATGAAATATCTGTCATTATGTGGGTTTGTCACCAGTTGTGGGTTCTGGCCAGCAGAAGTCCCACCAAGACGGAATGAGTTACTCAAGACTCTGGAAAAGTCAAGAGAGCGAGAGGGAGTCTGGAGCCAACTCCTCGAGCCTCTCAAATCTCTCATATTTACTGAGTACAGTCGAAGCAGGAATTTATGGAAGGACAGGGTGGGATCACAATGAGTACAAAGGCTTTGTTTATTGTTAGTCTTTGGCTCAAGGTCAGAAGACCCTTTTTGGTGAATCATAATCGTGTTGAGCCTTTCAGCTTTATCAGGGCAGAAATTATGAGAATCACCTGCTTAACAAGATTTTTGTTGGACTCAGGCGGCTGTGCCTGTCTTAGGTTGCCCCCTCAGGGGATCTTACCTGTCATTGGCTAACCAGCCTTCTCACCTCTGAGTCTGCAGCTTTTTACCATTCCAGCCCAAGGCTGTTTTGGGGATAGAAGACTAACAGCAGGCACGCCCAGCATTTATAGCCTGGGGCCTGGGTCATTGCTAAATCCTCAAGGCAGTTACTAAGCATATCTTCTTTAAGGAGATGAGCGGCTGGGATCTGTTACAATTTGTTAACCCAATCATGGGCTCCCACATCATTACAATGTTAACTGAATCTTAAGTGGTGCTAAGGGCCTTTTACAAACACGCACTAAAAAATGAGCAACAAAAATTTCAGTTAATACTTGCTGCAAAATGGTCTTGGTATTGTCATAGAAGAGGATGTGAAATGAAGTGAAAAGAGTGCTCTGTACAATTTAAATTCAAGAATTTAATTTTCACATTCCTGCAATTCCTATTCTATCCTTCAAGACACAAAGCTAGGATTTAGGGTGAAAAGCCTGGGAAGAGGCATGGGAGTAAAGGGATGCTTTCCTCTCAGCCCACTTGTGACCTGATTCCAAGACAGCAAATTGGCTTCAAATTGTGATTTCTGTTAAATGCCTTAACTTCCTTCCTTATGTGTAAATTCTTGGGATTTCTGAAACTAAAGCAAAGTTCTGGCTGATGCCCAACTTTCTCTCTCACCAGATTCTGGTTAGCAACAGTTTTGCCAGATATAACTTAGTAAACTGGTACCCCAATGTTCATAGCAGCACTGTTTACAGTAGCCAAGTCATGGAAACAACCTAATGTCCACTGACAGAAGACTGGATAAAGAAATTGTGGTATATTTATACAGTGGAATACTACTCAGCTATAAAAAATAATAATGCCATTTGCAGCAACATGGATGGACCTGGAGAATGTCATTCTAAGTGAAGTAAGCCAGAAAGAGAAAGAAAAATACCATATGATATCACTTATATGTGGAATCTTAAAAAAAAAAAAAGACAAACAAACTTATTTACAAAACAGAAACAGACTCACATAGAAAACAACATGATTACCAGGGGGGAGAGGGGATGGGAAGGGATAAATTGGGAATTCGAGATTTGCGGATACTAACTAAGATATATAAAACAAATAAACAATAAGTTTATACTGTATAGCACAGGGAACTATATTCAGTATCCTGTAGTAACTTACGGTGAAAAAGAATATGAAAATGAATATATGTATGTTCCTGTATGACTCAAGTATTGTGCTGTACACCAGAAATTGATGCAACATTGTAAACTGACTATACTTCAATAAAAATATATTTTTAAATAAATAAATAAATAAACAAACAAACAAACTAGAAAATCAGGAAAAAAATAACTTAGTAAACTACCACATTCTATTATTTGTGGTTTAAAAGGAAAATTGATGGAAAATGAACATGTAAATTCTTATTTATGATCTCAATGATTTAAATCACATTTTGCCATAGCTCCCAGAATTTTGCAGAAATTCAGCTGTGTCATAATTCATTCATTTGGCAACATTCTTTCTCAAGTCAGCTCAGTGCACATTGAGTTTTGAGAGTTCTTTATTTACATAGTCTAAATATGAGTCCTTTGTCAGGTATGTGACTTGCAAATATTTTAACCCAGTGTGTAGTTTATATTTTCATCCTCTTGGAGTATCTTTTGCAGAGTAAAAGTTTAAAATTTTGATTGATTATAGTTTACCATTTTTTTTCTTCTTGGATTGCTCTTTTGATATCATTCCTCTATACTCTTCACCAAGCCCTAGAGTCCAAAGATTTTCTCTTATTTTTCTGCTAAAGAATTTATAAGTTATTTTTTAATCCTATTGTTAATTTATTATTGTGGTTTTTTAAAAGTACATAAAATTTACCATCTTTAACCACTTTTAAGTGTACAATTCAGTAGCATTATATTCACATTGTTGTTAAACAGTCTCCCAAACTTCTTCATCTTGCAAGATTAAAACTCTAAAGCCACTAAATAACAACTTCTTTAATCCCCCTCCTCCCCAGCCAGTGCTAACCAACATTCTCCTTTGTTTCTGTGGATTTGACAAATTTGGATACCTCATAGAAGTGAAATCATACAGTGTTTGTCTTTTTGTGACTGGCTTATTTCACTTAGCATAATGTCCTCAAGTTTCATTCATGTTGTAGCATGTAACAGGATTTACTTCTCTTTTAAAGGTGAATAATATCAACAATACTCAACACTTATCTTTAGAAAAGTCTTCCTGGATTATAATAATTAAATCTGCATATCATTCTGGGGAGTACTGACATCTCTGCTTTGTTGATTCTTCCAATCCATGAACACCAGATGTCTATTTATTTAGATCTTCTTTGGTTTCTGTCTTCAGTGTTTTATGGATTTCAGCATAGGAATCCTTATTAGATTCATATCGAAGTGTTTAGTCTCTTTTATTTTTAGAGATTATACATGGTGTATTCTTAACTTCCAGTTTCTAGGTGGTCATTGCTTGTATACAGAAATGCAATGAATATGTGTATGTTTTACTTGGATCTGAAGATATTACTGAACTGTCAAGTATCAGTAAGTATCAGTTGTATGAGTTTTAGGGTTTTTTCTTAGAATTTTTTATGTAAGCCATCATGTCATCTGCAAATAGGTACAGATTTTTATATTTTCCTTTCCAATCTGTATGTCTTTTATTTCCTTTTCTCACCTTATTGAGCTTCCTGGAACTTCCTATAATATGTTGAATAGCAGTGGGAATAGGAGACACTACTGCGTTATTCTCAATCTTAAAAAAGAAAGCATGGGGGGAGAGTACAGCTCAAGTGGTAGACAGCATGCTTAGCATGAACAAGGTCCTAGGTTCAATCTCCAGTACCTCCTCCAAATATAAATAAACAAACAAACAAGTAAATAAACCCAATTACCTCCCCCTCATTAAAAAAAAAAGCATTCCACTTTCACCATTAAGTATGATGTTAGCTATTGGATTATTGTGTTATCTTCATTAAGTAGAGGATGTTCCCCTCTGTTCCCAGGGTTCTGAATATTTATCATGATTGAGTGTTGAATTCTGTCAAAGGCTTATTTTGCATCAGTTGCTGATATTGTGATTTACTTCCTTTACACTGATAATATGGTAGTTTTCAATGGTAGCTAATGATTGATTTTCAAATACTGAGCCAGTTTTACATCCCTGGAATAAACTCTACTTGGTCATGGTGTATAAGTGTTTTTATATATTGCTAAATTCCATTTGCTAATATTTTGTTAAGGATTTTTGCTCTGTATTCACAAGGGATATTGGTCTGTAGTTTTCTTTTTTGTGCTGCCTGGTTTTAGTGGAACAGTAACACTGATTTCATAAAAATTACTGGGAAATGTTCCTTCCTCTTTTATTTTCTGGAAGAAATTGTGAAGAATGGATGTACTTCCTCTTTAAATGTTTGGTAATATTCTCCAGTGAAATCATCTGGGCCTGGAAATTTCTTTTTAGATAGTTTTTCAATTATGAATTTAATTTCCCTAATAGTTGTAGAGCTATTCAGTTATCTTTTTTACATTGTGTGATTTGTGGTAGTTTGTGTGGTAATTTTGTAGTTTGTTCCATGTAAATTGTCAGATTTATGTGTGTAGAGTTGTTTGTACTGTTTCCTTACTATCTTTTTAAATGTCTGCAGGGTCTATAATGATAATGCCTTGTTTCACTCCTGATAATGGTAATTTGTGTCTTCTCTCTTTTTTCTTTGTAGTCTTGCTTCAGGTTTGTCAATATTATTAACCATTTCAAAGAACCAGAATTTTGTTTCCTTGATTTTTTTCTATTGTTTTTATTTTCAATTTCATTGATGTCTGTTCTCATATATATAAACTCTTTCTCTTCTGCTTGCTTTGGATTTATTTTTTCTTCTTTTTCTAGGTTCTTGGGGTGAGAGCTTTGATTGATTTAAGACGTCTCTTTTTAACATAAGAATTTAATGTTATGATGTCATCCTCATCATTTTGGTGTGTATTTTCATTTTCTTTCTGTTCAATGTAATTTTAAAATTTCCCTTGAGATTTCCTCTTTGACTCCTGGGTTATTTATATGTGTGTTGTTTAACTTCCAAGTACAGAGATTTCCTGTTTGCTTTCTGTTACTGATTTCTAGTTTGATTCCATTTTGATCAAAAAACATACTGATTTCAATTTTTTTAATTTGTTGATGTTTGTGCTATCCAAAATATGATCTATCTTGGTATATGCCCCATGGGCACATATTCTGCTGTTTTGTGTTAGTGTTCTGTACATATAAATTAGATACTATTTGTTATTTTATATACTAGCTATTTTCCTGTCTATTTCTATCAGTTGTTGAGAGAAGGATGTTGAAGTCTCCATAACTGAGAGTTTGTCTATTTCTTCTTTCATTTCTATTACTTTTGATTCACATATTTTGCAGATCTGTTGTTTGGTCTATATTTTCTTGGTGGGTTGATTCTTTTATTATTACGGATTGGCCCTTTCTGTTCCTGGTAATTATCTTTGCTCTGACAGCCACTTTATTCGATAGTGGTAGTCTCCACTCCAACTTTCTTTTGATTGAAGTTTATATGGCATATATTTTTATCCTTTTACTTTACTGTTTTTTCATTCTCTGTTTTCTTTTTCTTGCATTCCTACGGGTTACTGGAATATTTTTTAAAATTCCATTTTGATTTATCTATAATGACTTTAATTCTTGGCTTTGTATATCTTTGTTAGTGGTTGCTCTAGGTATCATATTATAATACATAATTTATTAGAATTTACTGATGTTAGCATTTTGCCAGTTTGAGTTAAGTGTGGAAACCTTATTTCCTTTTATGTCCCTTTACAACCCCATTTATAATGTAAGTATATTAAATATTTCCTTTACATTGGCAACTAGTTCAGACAATGTAATTTGTGCTTTAACAAACATAATAGAGAAAAATAAAGATAAGAAAGTCTATAGTATTGATTGATGTTTTCACTCTTTCCATTGTGTTTTCCTCTCTTCATGATGTCCCCAAATTTCTTCTTTTATTATTGCTTTTCTCTTTAGAGAACTTACTTTAGCCATTCTTTTAGGGTAAGTCTGCTGGTGAGAAAGTTTCTTAGTTGTCCCTCATTGAGAATGCCTTGATTTCCATTTCATTATGTAAGGATCATTTCACCACATATGGAACTCTGGATTTACAGTACTTTGAACATTTGAAAAATGCTGTGACACTTCTTTCTGACCTTGACGGTTTTTAATAAGGAATCCACTGTCATTCAATTTGTTTTTTGCTTTTTTTCCCCACCCGATGTTTCTGTATTGCTGCTTTTAATATTACTATAAGATTATTTCTACTTTTCACAACTTTGATTACAGTGTCTTGGCATAGATTTCTTTGGTTTTATGATTTATTGCTTGCCCAGTTTCTTGAATTTGTAGGTTTATGTCACTTGCCAGTTTGGAGAAAGTTTCAGCCATTATTTCTTGAAGTACTTCTTTAGCACTACCATTTCTCTTCTCCTTCTGGGACTCCAGTGACACAAATGTTTATCTTTTGTTGTTATCCCACAGGTCCCTGAGGCTCTGACCATGTTTTTTAGTCTAGATTATCTATGTTGTCTCAGCAATTTCTATCGTTGTCTTCAATATCACTGATTTGTTCTAACATCTCCATCCTGCTCTTAAGGTTATCTGTTGAGTTTTTTTTTATTTCAGTTATTTTATTCTTCAGATCTAAAATTTCTATTTGGTTCTTCATTATCTCTTCTATTTATTTTCTGATACTTTCTGTTTATTTGCTTTCTGTTTTTTCATTGGTTCATAATTGCACTTTTGAAGCATTTTGATGATGGCTGCTTTAAAATCATCATCAGATAATTCTGTTTTCATCTTAATGTTGGCACCTGTTGATTTTTTTTTCTTACTCAAGTAGATATTTTCATGATTTATGGTATAACAAGTGAGATTTTTATAGAAACCTGGGTGTTTTAGGTATTATGAGACCCTTTAGTGGGAAAAGGGTACTTCAGCTGGTTACTGTCAGAGTTGGAAATACAGTTTCTTTATTTTGCCTCCACTGACATTCAGGGAAGGAGGGGTACCTTGTACTTCCAGGGTGAAAGTGGGAATTCAGGTTTCTGCTAGGAGTGGGAGGGGTGCCTCATTACCACCAGTTGGGTAAAGGTCTCAGCTCCCCACTAAACCTTTGCTGCTGGTTGTAGGGGTGGGGCCACAGTGGTGGTGTTTGTTAATAATAGTTATTGTCTAAATGTTTTTCTGCCTTGCTAGATTTTTCCTTTCCTGGTTCTTTGGCCAAAGAGAAAGGAGCTTTCTGTATCTGAACCCACTGGTATGTCCAGGCTGTTGGCTCCTCCAGCACCTAATCTGGGGTATATGAGGAAAAAGAAAAATCAGTGAGGGATGGTATAGCTCAGTGGTAGACTGCATGCTTAGCATGCATGAGGTCCTGGGTCCAATCCCCAGTACCTCCATTTAAAATAAATAAATAAAAACCTAATTACCTCCACCCCACAAAAAAACTTAAAAAGAAAAATCAATAATTTCATTGGTGTGTCATACCCTGTCTCCCAGAGTTCCTAGTTGGTCTGCATTCTACTTTTCACCTTTCAGAATCTGTTACTGTTTGTTTAGTAAGGCCCAAGGTTATTAGCTATACTTAGGTGGAGGGAGGATAGGGGAAAATATGTCTACTCCATCTTTCCAGATGTGGATCTCCCCAAGCACTGTATTTTAAATCCAGTCACCGCCTGAAAACAATTACTCCCTTCAAATTGGCCTTACATGTTTTACAACACAAACACTTCTATATTAGCCATTAATCATTTTAATTTATAGTTAATTATTTCAATTGAGGTCAGAGTCAAGTATAATATGCATAGTGAAATATGCTATTATCTTCCCTAATATTTTTTCTTTTTTCCTTGACTATTTGGAACATTAAAATGCTCTATTTGGGATATTGATTCTCTCTTGTAGCAGTAGACATTTTTATAGAATTCAAATTTTGAAATATTTTGTAACTATTTTTGTTAAATCAGTTGAAAATGACACTGCAAAACTGAAAAAAATTTACCCAGGACAATAAGCAAATATGTTCTCTACATTAATTTCATTTTAAATGTCAGTTTATGTCAAGGCCATTAAATTTTTCAAATATATCTTGGTGTGTTTTAAAAACTCCTTTCAAACTACCTATTTGATGTGTCAAAATACCGAACCCCAGCTCTAGGCACATGTTTTGGGGGGCTTGAGAAGCATGAATTGTTTTACAAAACTTGAATTTCCAGTGAGTATAATCAAAGAAAAAAACTCAGTGTTTTCTCTTATCTAGTGCCTTTAAATTCACATTTAAGTGATTATCAAAATTTTTACATTGAAAATATATTTTCTAATACTTAAATTTTTAATTCAGAGTACATTTTATTGAATTTAATTGCATATTAGGCATATCCTTTGAGTTAATGCAACAAAATTAAACATTCTGATACAAACATTTCTGTGCTATTTATATAATAACAGAAAGGCATTAATGAGAATTTAGACACATGCTAAAAAAGAAAACATTATAATTATTAGGAAATATGTCATAATAAATCCATTTATGTCCTTGATTTTAAAAAAAAGCAAAGTTTATGGTCAAATTTCTGCTTTAAGAGACACAAAAGCAATTCATATAATCATATTTTATGATATTTTTGTAGCATTAAGTAGCATTATAGTTAATTACATACATAATAAGTCTATCATTTTCATTTGTTTATCAAATAAACTTTAGAAAAATAAGAATTTGTGCTATTTTCTGAAGTAAATTACAAATTAAATAGCAAAATCAATTTTTATGAATAAAACATGAAACATAACATAAAAGATAACACATCAAAATAATACATAGATTTTAACCAATACTCTGAACAAGTTTCCCTAGCATTCTCCCATTTGGGAAATGAGAAAGGAAGAAATATAGATGTTACAGGTTGATCATGTGATTAAAAGTAATTTTGACAATATGAGTCATGAGTGATCTTCACTGATTTAGTCAGTAAAATTTATTATAAAGGTATAATCAGGCATTCCTGATTTATGGAGAATCACACTGATATCATCATTATGACACATTAGTCATGAAGATAATAAGCAGGTCCAAAGAATTGTCCAGGTCATTTAACAGGCCACCAAAAATAGTACTTTCTTTCCTAGCTTCTCTTACAACTTGTGAATCATACTTTTGAATGCTAGTAAATCTTAATCATATTTCCTTTGGAAAGTAATAAATCTTTAAGCTTACTAAATTGTCTCATTATAGGCACATCTCCGTAGGGAAACTCACCTGGCATTTGCTAAACTTGGTTCTTTACTTGAAAGTGAATTTCTGTTTATTATTCAGAGTTGCAGATGTTACTGCTGTGCCTAGACTAGAACATCCATAAAGTACTTAGACCCTACCTGCAGGCTAAAAATGTGACTTACAGTCTGTCTTCTGTCTGTCCTTGTAAAATTATAAATAGGAGCTTCCTTCATTCTCAGTGTTTGGATGATAAATTTTATGGTTACACTAGTTATTGAGAAGTTAAATTAGGGGAAAAAATAAAGACTCTCCAGACAAACAAAAGTATATTGATTCCCCAGCACCACTGCAGGGACACAAGGAGGCCATAGCATAGGTACCCTAAGCCTTAAGAATAAAATTATGGAACTTATTATTTAACTGACCATCTAAAGGAATGAAATTTTAAGGGAAAAAAAAGATAGCTAATAGATAATAGTCTTATTTTTCTAAGAAGTACCTAAGTAGCAGGCCAAAGCTATTCAATGTAGTCATTAAACCTAGACTCCCGAGGAGGACTGCTTGGATTTCAGGCCTAGCTCCAAACACTTAATCTCTCAAGCTTCAGTTTCCTCATCCATAAAAAAGTAGATGATAATAATAGTTCCTGTAGAATAAGATGATATAGGAATTAAATGAGATAACACATTCCAAAGCAATCAGCAGAGTGCCTGCCACATGCTAAGCACTCAGCAAATGTGAGTTATTACTATTTAATAATATGATATACCCTCAATAAAAACTCAGTTGGTAAACTGAACATGTAACTGAACTTCTAGATATACTGCAGATACATTCCTAACTATCATGTGAAAGAAATGCACACAGATAGTTCCAGTTTTATTTTTATCTATACTAGAGTAATACATTCAATTAATTAAAGTCAAAGTAGATATTACATAAATATGTAGATTTAAGATTCCAGAATAATTGAGTCATTAATCTGTTTTTCATTCATTCAATAAATGTTAATTTAGAGCAAGCTATGTCAGTGTGCCTTTTAATTAATACTGGAACACACACTTGCACCTGCTCTACCTAAAAATGCTAATGAGAAGTCCCTAATTCATTGCATAATTGGTTCAGTTAGATAAGATTAACCTTCTATAAAGAAGTAGCTATGCAGTAAATAATTTTGCATAAATCTATTTAAATGCCTCAAAGATGAAGAACCAGGGAATTTGTGAGCAAAACTGACTTTTTTTCTTTTGAGGAATTTGATTAAAGATAAGCTTTCAGTGATCAAAACTAAACAAAAGCTTTCTAAAAAAAGGTTTAAGATAACTTTTTGAATTGGATTCTGAGATATTCTAAGGTACTTTGAGGTATTGGTGGGGAGGAGGAATGAGAAATTTAATGGAGTGGACACTAAAATCAACACTCACTACAACACCATGCAAAGAACTACAACTGCTAAAATTCTTTACATATATAAAGTCAGTACATTATCTTGTTAAAATAAAGGATAAAAATAAGAGTAACATTTGCACTGCTCATGAGAAATAAAGGATAACAGGAATTTAAATAAGTTGAAAGCAACATACCCTGTATAAGAGTTTAGGAATCAGAACTCCCTTTGCTCACTACATTATTACACATTATAAAAATCTGACAAGACTTTTTATTCTGTTGGCTATATGTTTTTCAAAGAAATAGAAGCAGACACTGAAGTGATAAAGGCTTGCTTATCTCTGTTAAAATATTTTGTTTCAATTTTGATGTCACAATTAAGATTGTTATTCTAAAAATAAGTATAAATTTACAAAATTTGACTTTTACATATACATTTATCCATTCAGCACATCTCCAATGTACTCCCTCTCTGTGGTAGGTACGGGTCAAAGAAATAAAAGCAGAATCCAGAGATATATACATGCATATTTGTAATACAGGGTAATAAGCACAAAGAAATGTGAATTATTTGCACATATGAGATGGTACACACCCAACTGGGTATGAGGGATCTGCCAGAAAGTAACATCAGATTAAAGTCTTAAAAGCTAAACTTGAGTTCAGTGAACTCGGGGGACAGCATTCTGCACAGAATCTCTCTATGTCAAAGCTAAATCAAGACAGTGGAGAAAGATTAAGAATTTGGACAACTGCAATATTAAGATATAGCAAAGATGAGCCTGTAGAGTTTTGGCATGGACGCTGCCACATTAAGTTCCATAGTAAGATTTGTGTTTTAGAAATATAGCCCAGCAGCAGTCCAAAAAAATTGATTAACAGAGAGACTGAGGTAGGAAAATCAAGACCTGAGCTAGTGCAGCTGGTGAGAATGGGGTGGGGAGGTGATGGGTGGATTAATGAGCTACTAGGAAGGCCAAAGGAACAGAGATTCATGAATACGTATTAGTTCACAGAGGAGAAAAAAATAGCACAATGAGTTCTAGGTTTCCTGAGGAAAAAGAGAGAGGCTATCAAGAGAAGATTTACATTAGAGCATAAACTGAGTATGAAAATATCTGGGAATTTTAAGACATCATTAAAGCTCTTTATTATGCTCAAAACCCTGTTAGCTAAAAGATTAATAGAATTTCCCAAGGGGTCTAATACATGAACATGGGGTAATTTTCCTACTTCAGCTTTTCTGCCTGCTTAGTATTTTCAGTTTACAATTGGTCATTTTTTAGTTAATCCACTCATCTCCATGAGGTTAGTTAATGAAAGCATTCCATTTTTAATCTAACAGTGGTGAAGTAATTGTCTGGAAGTCCTCCAGACAGACTCTGAAAAGCCAAAATTCAACTTTAATTTTTTGAGTATTTTTTCTCCTTACAGTTACTGAAAGTGAATTGTCTTTGCTAGGAAAAGCAGCAAGCACTGACACTTAAAAATTCAATTTACTAAATAAATATTTTAGATTATTTTACCTTAAGGCAGCAAGTTTTCTTGCTTGAAAACTATTTTAGCCTAAATAGTGGTAGCAAAACAGAAGAATGCATACTGCATATGAGCTACATATTGTTTCTGGTTTTGTATATATCCAGTCACAAGTATACTGTTTTGAATTGGACTTAGTTAATATAGCATATCTGACTAATTTTTCACTGAATTCAAATTGCTTAGATTAATTAAGTAAACTGATTGGTTGTCTGCCATCATATAGATACCACACAAGATCACTTTATCATATTAATAATTAATTAAACCAAAACAAATCCATGGCTTATGGCTCTGAGACAAGAGTAAGATGAAATCTGCCATTACTTAAAGGATGTAGTCTATTCAGCAGAACTTGGGAGGGGAGCATATAGCTCAGTGGTAGAGCACATGCTTAGCATGCACAAGGTCCTGGGTTCAACTTCCAGCATCTCCATTAAATAAGTAAATAAACCTAATTACCTCCCTCCCCTCAAAAAATAACTTAATAAACAAAAAACACCTGGGTGTATAATTAACATGGTTTACACAAAACACTGTTGCAACAAAATAATGAGTAGCTTCCAAGTCACACTTTATTCAGACCAGTAATATTTTTAACATTAGTTAAGATGCCCTATAAGGTATAATTTTCACTACTAGAATTTTATTATAATTTTCTCAGCCAGAACAATGTATAAATTTCTATATTTTTTTCCAAACAACTGAACTTCTCTTTTTCCAGCTTTAATCCCCTAGTCACCAACACTGTGGGTTCTTTGCCACCATCCCCAACTCTTCCCTCTTTGTCTACAGCTGCTCTTTACTCTGCTGCACCACAAGCAGGGGGACCGTGGACTCACCAGCACCAAGGATCCCCAGCAGGTTTCACACAATATTCAACCTAACCTAGTATCGTGCTATATGATATTAATATATTACCATTCAGAGCCATTGACAACTTTTCCTGTCTATTCAGATTCCACTGGGTTTGGTTACAGTGATTTTTATAAAATAATTCAGTTATATATGCAATAGAAACAAAGTATTCTATTTTTGTACCTTAGTTCTTTAGTACTTCTTGATTTCAGACAAAAGCATTAGTATTATAAAGCACTAATAATGCATTTTTAGATATTTAGCCAGCCATGGATACCAGGAAACCACGAACTACAGAAGCACGTTCTGTAACAGTGCTAACCTGTGACTGTGTGGACCTGTACCCTGCAATGTCAACACCTGCTGTAACTCAAGACAGCCAAAACCAGTGGCTTTAAAAAAAAAAGCTCTTTATAAAGACTAATAATCACTTTAGCCTGGTATAAAAACAGTGGAGATGAGTGGAATAAGACTGAGAAATCTGCTTTGGAGTGATGGATATTGGGGCAAGTGTATGGTTTTATTTCCTTGCCTTAAACCAATATTTTTGGAGGAAAAGTATGGGTTTTTTTGGTGGAGATTGTAGAGTAACCATCATTAACAAAGGCAAAAGGTACTTATTTCCCATTGAGGAGACTTTTTTTCAGTATGACTGAAGGATTGACTTTACATGAAAATTAATACAAATACTTCTATACATAGTAAACATGATTGGGGGAAAAGACGTTTTAAGAGAAATGGCAAAGGCTTTGTCTTTAATAGATTCTTTGGTTATAAGCAGGTCTTGAGTGACATTGGCTCTATGTACTATTTGGTTTTGCTGGTGTCTGTTCTTTGTGTCCCTTGAGGACCAAAATGTAATGAATTATCCTGGGTTACAGCTCATAGAACATATTTAATACAATTTACCTTGCTTTAATGCAAAATAATTACAGAATGAAAATATATCTTTAGATCTGAAATAGCATATATTATTTACAAAGCTGCTGCTGAGCATTTTGCATAAAATTTTCATCCTTTTAAAAATAGAAACTCGGGTGTTCTTAACAGGAAGCCATAAGCAAAGCTGAAATCTAAACTCTTTGTGCATCTTCCCATGACTCTTGACATGATGCTTCTCATTCATTGGCCCACAGCTTCCTGAGTTTCATAAAGCATAAAGAAACATAATTAGCATATCCTAGTTACTCTACAATAACTTACCACTTTAGCAAAGCAGAAATTTCTAGGAAGAGGTGATCCAAAGTACTGCCAAAACCAACAGTTCCTATTCTAAATACTCAGGAAAGAAAATGCTGATGAATTATGAAAATTTTGATTCTAATCAAAAAGAGAATCAAAAAGAGAATAAATAATTCTAAAGAGAATAAGCTAATATTGATTCATTCATAGCACAAATATATGGCAATATATGAGAATAAAATAGCAGAATTCATAAAGACTGAGAAAGAAAAAAATAAGACTACATTAAAAATTGTAAAAGAAACTAGCCTATGGTGACAGGTGAAAAAATATATTATCTGCAGTGCAATAGGTTTATTTTAGACTGGTTGTAACGTTCTCTGGTGGAAAAAAGATGCCATTTATTTTTATATAACTATATTTTCCTATAATATTGTAAAAAAAAAAGCATATTCAAGCACATACTGAATGACTAGGTTTTTTATGAAGCTAAAAAATGTAGATGGATTAATAGATAGCCTATGCATATTGAATTTTAGCTTTTATTTGAAATATCATTTAGAAGCAACTTACATTTTTTCTGTGCCTGGGAGCATTATTTTCTATACCATTGCTGTCATCTAATTTCCTGTATGGAAAGCAAAAAAGAAAATTGCTAGATGTTTACAGTGCAGTAAACATCAGTATGTCATCTATATCATGGCCATCAGGATAAAATATAAAAGGTCAATACAGACAGAACTCATTCTTCCTAAAAATATTTATTCATAATGTTGATTTTGTTTGTGTGCCATGGCTTGGGGAGGAACTGTTGCCACAGATGAAGGTGACAAAGGCCTGTTTATTTTCTGCAGAGGGAGAACTGCTTCTCCCCAGGCATGGTGGAGGCTTGGGTATATGGCCATAACTTATATGTTGCTTTGACACATGCAAGATAATAGCCAATCAGGAGATTCAGCCAATATGTGAGATATGGGTGCTGTAATTTAACATGTTTATTCACTGAATTAGAAGTTAAACATGGTTCTTTATCTACCCATTGTGCACTGCAACGTGGGCTCCAGATTAAGACAGGAATGTCAACTAGGATACATAATAACTACCCTTTTAGATGTTCTGGGAAGGCTTGAGCTCATTAAGCTAGTATCACCAGATAATTAATTCAACCACCTAGTCAATTATGTCAGAATTTGGGGGACGGGGTGCATAGGTGAGATTGTATGGATTACACATCTGAGTGGATCAGATAAATGAGTGAGCTCCTCATCGAACTGTCTGAAGTGACTAGCTTGTTTGGATGTTACACGCTTGGTACTATTTTTAAAAGTCATTTTCACCAAGAAACTCTACAAATAACTGGTATCTAAACATATATATAAACATCATATATAAATTTTATTGATAAATAATCTCTGTAAAGAAAAGTTTATCACCTAACCAAAAATTCTAAAAGGGCATTGGTAAAAGTTTGCTCTGATTGAGTACAAGTGTCCTTAATACTTGTATTAAATCTAAAGATTCTGAAATAACCTAAAGATGAGGAAACCAAAACACTGTCAGTGATCTCTGTGGAACAGTATAGGATGGAGAAAACAATGTACAACATTCCAATTATCAATAAATGAAAAGAAAATTAATTCATTATACTATAGATCAAATCAGTTTGACATTGCTCCTAAGATATTATAAGAAAAACTACATTTAAAATATTATTTAAATACAGTGGACTATGCAAATGAAAATTAAATTATTAAGAATTGATCGTCTACTCCATACTGTTCAAGCACCATCCTTTCAGAGTCTGTCTTAAACAAACCAGAATGTGCTGAGACCCAAATGTGACTGCAAGGGAATGGACAGAAACACTGGGGAGGCTGAGCTGGGAGAATCTGGGCAAGGTTGTAACTGTTTCAAATACCTGAATGACTCCAAATATAAGAAAGGTAATAAACGCATATGAACCAGAAATAAAAAAACTTTGAAATCAGTGTAAACAAGATGTCCAAGTTCTTCAAAAAGCGGTTCAGTTCCCTTCCAACCATGAGCGTCTCTGATTCTTAGACAACACTGTTTTTTTTCCTGCCTGGGATTATGGAACTCCTGATACAATTATTTCATGCCCTTAATTCGGATAGAAGCTCATATCCTGTTGATTTATTTTACCTGCTGTGTGTGAATTGAGTAAAAAATAACTTTTTGAATAGTATCTACACATCTGCATGACAACCGTCTGCCCCGCACCTGCTCTTTAACAGTGGCCGTAGCTCTCCCACCTCAGAGCCCCGACTGACTGACAGAGATAAACTTCAAGTGCTGTGTTTTGTGTTGGTGATGGTTGCTCAGGCCTCCCACTTCCTAGGTTTCTTTCAGCTGCTTGGATAGGGTCTCATTTTCCTGGTCCTGAGCCGTGGCCCTTTTACTCTGACTGAACCCTAGTCTTGGGCATCCCCCTCCCTGGGCTCCACTCTCAGGTCTCTGGTTTGGTGGAACTAGCAACTCCCACCTTCACCAAACCACATTACATCCCTGGTATTTTCTTCCCAGTTCTCCTCATGCTCAACTCTAAACATAGGGGACTGTAAGTAAAATAGTGGCACACTTGTGTATTTTCAAAAATAATGAGTAATAGAATTCTAGCCCAGTGATTTTCAACATTACAGAAAATCAGGATCAGTGACAGACACTTTAAAGAAATACAGACGCCCAGGCACAATTCCAGAGGTTTTGGTCCAAGAGATCCAGTTAGGTCTGAGTAACTGTATTTTTAAGGTACATCCTAAGTGATCAAAAATTATAACCAGGGTTGAGAATCATTGCTTTTACACAAATGATACTTCCTTATGGTTACCAAAGCCTATGCTAAGCTTTTTTACACACAGGAAGTCATTTAATCCGAAAACCCCATGTGGTAAGTATTATCATTAAACCCATTTTGTTGAGGAGAAAACTGAAGCACAGATAGGTGAAAATAAGTGGTGGAGGGGGATTCTGCTGCAGGCAGGCAAACGCCAAATGCCATTCTTAAGCACAACATGGACATGTACAGAAAGTAACAGACAGGTAATATACTCTTGTGCTTTTTTTCTCTAACTACAAACATTTCATTCGATTTCATCTTTATCTGTATTTTACTCAAGTTAAAACTAATCTGTAAAAAATAATACTTACAGCTGTTCAATTTGTTCAAATTCTTTCCCATCATCTGTGTAACAAAAGAAGAATTTAACTATTAAAATTGCTTTAAAATTCTTACAGAGCATATATGCGCAATTCAACTTACCCCTGAATTCAACACCCCCTGAATGCCTGTGCTGTTTCCCTTCATTGGAATGAAAGAGACATGCTACATTAGACAGCTGCGCCTCCATCATGCCCGCCTCCTTCCCTGTTCTCCCAGCTGCAAAATTGCCTGCAGCTTTGATCAAGCCTAGTTTAGTGCCTGAGATTTTCAAAAATAGGATTGATTGATTGATCTGTAACTATTTAAGTTATTAAAAACTTAGTACAAAATCAGGAAAGTATACAGAATATAAGACAAATTTCCCTAGGGAACCGTTGGTTTCAGTCTGTAATCCATCAGTTACAGGCTATAAACACAGAAAACTGACAGGATGATGTCTCTTTTATAAGAACTCCAGAATGTTTGATAAAACAATTTTTAAAATGAGTTATCTAAGTGAGAAAATAATTGTTTGTCTTTGAGATCTTTTATATTAAACAACCACAGAATTTTCTAATATTCCAGTACCAAATCACTTATCACCTAATTGGTGTGTTGGTACTCATATAACACCAAAGAAAGGATTAAAAAGGTATATTTTAACACTAAAAATGTTTAGGAAGTTGAAACAGTAAGACCATTAATACACACTCATAGCTCACTGTCACCAGTGATATTAACATAAACACCACTACAAATGACAAAAGTTAAAATTTCCCCAAAAACTCTAAAGCCAATGTATTAACTCATAACATGAGAATGTTATCTAAAAAAAAGTAATCCTACCTGAGTGCTCCTTTTTCTTTTGGGTGTACATTTCACAAAGCAGAATAATAGCCACTAAAAGAACCACCTCAGCAGCTATTGCAAGAAATGCTTTGAGGGGCACAAGATAACTCAGCACGACAAGTTCAATGTGTTCTTCACTCTCCCCTAATTGGAATATTGCATGGCACCAGTAAGACCCCCGATCTTCTTCTGAAAGTTGCATTATCTTGAGCCTTGTTTCATTAGCATTTTTTCCATTGATCACATACTTATCATTCATTTGAACATCAACAGGAACCTAATATAAGGAGACATTAAAATCCATTCTTATCATACAGCATAAAAGATACATGTCCTGAGTTACCTAGTTTTGAGTGAAAGTGCCAAGAAAACTGCTTATCAGAAAAAGGCATATTAAAATTTGTAAGAAGTTATACATACAGAGCTCAAATCTTACCAGAGTTTGATCTCTCAGAGGTAGCAAGCAAAGGAAAAGTGTACTTTGCTTTAAGTACTTGGCAATGAATGTTTGGAACTACAGTGTGCAAATCATTGTGAGGAAATATTCTATGAGAATTAGAAGTACAGAAAAATTTCAGCCATCCAGGTTTCACGTTCTAATCCCTGACTACGCTGTTCAAAATACTTCCTCCTTCACAAGCGCAGGCACAGATTCATTAAATCAGCTACTAAATTCATGCAGCTATTAAATCTGACCACTCCTGTAAAAGAATATCACTGGCTCTTGACACTGGAAGTTCCTCAGACTGGAACTGATGATCAAATCTTCAGGCTTTGATGCTGATAAGGAAGGAATGGTAGAAATCCCCTGTGAGCCTGCTATACGTGGGAGTCTGCACACCTTCTGTCTTACCATATCCAAATCTCTCTCTCAGACAAGTTGGCTTCTGAGATTCACTGGGTTTTCCTCAGCATCTCAAGAGCCATATGAAGCTGTCTGGGGGCTGATTATTTAATCCATTTAAATTAAATTTTATTCTCAGGCTAATAAGTGCTATTCTGCATACAAATATGCTTGGAAGTTATCTGATGAAGAACTGTCTGAGAATTTATTATTTGCCAAAAAATTATTGCAGCCTGGCTCTGGTGCACAACATTGCCCGTGACTCTTGCTACAGCGGTGCTCTCTAACTCAGAGCTGCTAACATCGAAGTACCACATGTTTCATAGCCACCCCAGGGAGTCTGATACAGATGGTCCACCTACATTTTGAAAAAAACACTTGACCTAAAGTTTTGACTTGTGTCCTCTTTCCTGCACTTTTCTCACCCTAATATGACACATGCTTAGGGCCAAATTGAGAGAAACTTAGTATAGCAAATGGAGAGAAGCACAAACTACATTCTAAATGTTTAATTTAACTAGATTTAGGCTGTTTTTTGTCTAGTATCACATATGCATAAATAAATTAGGCTATGTATTTCAAAAACTACAGCTGTTACTTATTTTTACAAATTTACATACTTTTTAAAAATATTTACATACACAATGATTGTCTTTCCTGAGCATCAATAAGATAGGTACAGATATTAATAGTTTAAGTCTACTCCTAAGTGATTTGAGCTATTTCTTTGAAAACTCAAACCAATGTTATCACAGAGTCACTCTTCAAGTCCTTCCTCTGTCGTCGACAGTGGTCTATGAGAGCATCAATGTTGTCTAAGAAAAAATGTAATATTTCATTGTAAAATCTACACTGTCTCAGACTGTTCCTTCTAGAGTTGACTGTACAGGACTTTAATTTCAATGCTTATTAGCACCAGGGCAATAGAAGTGTGTCCCTTAAAGGACACCCTAAATTTCCCTGCTACTAGAGGCTATTTGGGAGGAAGGGAATCAGAAATAATTTCTTAAATGCTGATGTTTTCCTTAATATCAGCTCTCTGAAAAGCCTTTAATTCTTTAAAAAAAAAAAAAAAAAGCCAAAAGAGGTCAATGACACTTATTGAATAACCCAAGACCTAAGTTTAAGTTATGATATTTTCATTCTCTTCTCAAATGGTGCCATTATATTGTATTCTATCAAATGTTTCCAGAGACAGAAGCAGGAGAAGAAAATTTCCTTTTTTTCCCCTCCTAGTTACTTTTATGGAATGATAAGAAAAAAAAAAACTTTTTTGTTGGGGTTATAGCTAAACTCATTAAAAAAAAATGAACTCTAACTTCCTTTCATAGAATTTAAATAAATTTCTAAATCTAAAAAACAAAGTACCAACTAATGAAACATTAAGAGCATCTTCAGATGTATAATGTAATATGCGAAAACATCACATGACAACTCAGTTCATCACTGTTTTTTCTTCATGAATACATATTAAAGAACAAGATAACAGGTATAAATAGTCCTAAGAACTCTGAGTGTATTATAATCTTATTATTTACCAAATAAAAATTTTTGTTTTCTTCAAATAAAAGAAATATGATCTTACCTGTACACTCCCATTACTACTGTACCAAGTCCAATTTAAAGGAAAACAATCTTGACATTTACACTTCAAGACAACTGAATCCCCCACATAATTGATCAATGGTTTGTTTTTTCCATGAAGTTCAGGGACTAAGAAAAATGTACAGAAATGATTGTCACTGAAAGAGTTTGAATAGAGGGTTGAAGATAATTTCTCCTTTCAGTTTCTCATTAATATGTGATTTTCTTTCTGTAGTTTTTTGTTCTGTATAAAATGAACTAATTTATAGTAGTTTGGATATATAGTTGGAGTAGGTAGCACAATATAACTATCAGTAATGTAGAAACAGAAGAAAGGTCTTCTATTATTAAGCCTATTAACAACTGTAAGTATTGTAATAAACTGTTACATGCTTTGGATAAGAAAGAAACTTCCTGTCTTCACGCCTATTCTTTATTCCAACCTACTAAGTTACTTTAGAACAATTTTTTTTTTCAAAGTTTACTTTTAGATGGCATTTGAGTGAAGGGACAAAATTTTCAGGACTTAAAATCTTTAGTGGACACATATTTATGAAAAGAGTTGGAGAAGGTGAAAACATGAGACAAAAGAAAGGAAATTTAAGAAAAAGAGAACAGTGTAGGAAAGAAAATGAGATAAAAAACAAGACTTAATATTCATGTGGTTTTTTAAAAAAACAAAAACTAATATTCATTGTGATAAATATTTTAAAGTTTGAAGCAGGTGCCATTAGTAATAGAATAAAAATAAGCACTGAATTTAGAAGAATTAAATTTTAAGGCTGTGAATATCTTTGTAAAGATAATTAAAACATAAGAACATAAGCAAAGCAATAAAAAGCCAACCAGTAGCCTCCATGGTGAAATCAGTTCCTCCTGAATGACCTCAAAGGATGTACTATAGAATGCGCACTTACGCTGGAAATACAGACATCAACAAAGATGACTTCTGTTGTTTTTTATTCTCTTACTAATTTTACCAAGTTTTGTGTTCTGTTTTCCCTTTTTATTTGTTTGGTTTGCCAGCAGAGAGAGGATGTGTGAAATTGTCTAAATTTTTAACTGTTGATAAATTTTATGGATGTTGTTTGATAATCACTTGTTATACCGTATTTTGAGATTTTATTTTGTGGAGGGTCAGTGTGCAAAATTAAAAGATCAATTTTAATTGCTAAAATTTGGTTTCTAGACTAAATACATTTTCTAAATGCTCTTGGCTTTCTACTACCCGAAGATAATAAGGGGTAAAAATAGGGTTGGAGAATAGCATTTCTTCATGGGTTCTGTCTTTAGGCGATTAATGTTACAATGTGGGAAGTTTTCTATTTTCCTTATGATTTACAACGGGCCTCAACACAGTTGCACATATCACCCTCTCCTTCATGAGAAATGCTGACCAGCCAAGTGTTAAATGAGGTACTGTTAATAATGAAAAGATACAAATAAGAAAAAGGTTATGTCACCAATGAAAGTATAATGTTCAAGTAATCATAGAAAAGGTGACAGAGCAATCTATAAGTCAGTGGTTCTCATACCTTCCATAACCAAGGGAATATGTTTTGATGAAACCAAATGATCTGCAATCTTACATTTAACCACAGATGAGAACTGTCAATCAGAATTTATAATCACTCCACTAATAGTTTTCGAGTACCTAGTACAGTACCACTAGGGTGCTCCTGAGGGAGGAATGAAGTGAGTACATGCAACTGGCGTGACTGAAGTCATCCCAGCCAGAAGGAAGTGATGAGCTGACCTTGCCAGAATATATTCTAAGCACTCTGTTTGAGGCACCATTAGTCTGAGGGACATTAGGAGAAATGTGGTTAATAGGTTCCATTTCAAAGATCAGGTTATGAGTGTTTGAAGGAGTCAGCACAATGTGACAGTGATGTGACAAATATAAAATTTGGGTCCAGGAAATATTTGAATTAGACTTATAGCTTCAGTGTCACTAGTGTTGAGGACATAGGTAGGTCAGACCCCCCTGTTACAGTGTTGCTGTAAAGAATTAAGTACAAGAACATACTACATAAAGTGCTTAGTGTAAACACAACAAAATTCAAGCTTTTGTTGTGATCGTGTACTGTTACTGCTTTCCTTAACTGAGCTTTCCTACAGTTTGTAATGCCCACGGCCTTTCTACCTTAGCCAGCTTAATAACATGGATCGTTGTCATGTGCAAAAATGATTTCTAGGCCAGCTGGCCTTGGGGAACAGAGAAGAAATAAGACCTAGAATACAAGGAGAACCGGAAATTCATCCAAATTCATCTCAGAGCCATAAGAATACGTAGAAATATCCCCAAACAAGGAAAAGGGTCCAAACTGAGTCTTTTACAGAAAACCCAGCCCATCTGAGAAAGATGATTAAAAGAGATTAAAATGATGAAAAATTCAAGATGAATTCACAGGAAACAAGGCCCAGAAAAATGAAGAAACAGTAGCTTTGAGAGGCTGGTGATGGCACCAGTCCATCCCTTAATAACACATATTTTAAAAAATCTTTTCAATGAAGCTGTAAAACAAATTCTACTGCCTGAAATACATATTCAAGCCCTCAGCTAAAGCAGCTGAATAAGATTTTGTTTGTATAAGGATTACAATTGAAGTATAAATTAGAAAAATTTAAATCAGGAGCCCTAATTTCCACTCCTTACCATAAAGAAATCAGGATTAAAAGTTAGAAAATATTATTTCCAGTAACATGCAGTATATGGAACAGAAAGAATGCATGGAATAATAACTTCACATATTATTGTAAAACCCCGAAATAAGAAGGAAATGGCCCATTCACCACATATTGGATTTAACAAGAAAAGGCATAATAAAGTAACTAATATTTTAAGACACCATGAGCTAAATGTTTAAGAGAATTAATTACTATACACATGCGTTTTTTAAAAATAAAAGCAAAGAGGATCTCTCTCACGTAAGTGTTCTGCCCTATTACATCAAGCTACTTTTGTTATTTGTTTCAGTTTCCTCAGTCTGTGGCTACCCCTTCAGGGCCATTGGTAGACCCAGACAGAACTGTATTGGAGGAAAATAACCAATGTAAGAAAACTGGAAGCAACTCCAGGATCCAAGAGAAAAGATTGAGCATGTGTCCTGATACCAACATAACAACTATATTTTACATTCCTGAGAAACAAGACAATAAGTTTAAATGTGAAAATATGAAAGACCTAAATTAGGCTGAACCACAGAACATAGTATTTCTGTTTAGTTTTTCTAATGGTAGAGCCAGTTTCTCATTAGACACAGGAGGCAGAGGCAGCAGAAGGCTGGGCAGTGGTCTGGACTGAAGTCCCTGGTGGCCCTCAGTGTAAGTTCCCTCCTCTCATTCAACCTTCTAGCTTTCCAGTCCTAGAGAGGAGGGTTGTCCTGGACTGATGGTGTTCCAGGGCACTGACTGGGCCTTTTTCTCTAGGACTGGGATTTTGGAGGTATAGCTAACTCAGCCTCATGCTCAGCATGTTTTTTCTGGTTCAGGAGAGTATATCCTCCTGTAGAAAAAAGTAAGTACCACACTGAGCTTGGACTGCGAAGGAACTGGTGACTGCTTTGGTGTAAGGTTAGGAAGACCTAACGGAAAAAATGAAAGAAGCGATCCAAGGACCTTATCAAGATCTGGGACAAAGGCTGGCCAATAATAAAAGGTTACTTTACTTTGGTATTCCTTTTCTGTGTGTATTTCCATATTTGAGATTTTGTTGTTAAGACGAATGATTGGATCAGGTGAGAATGGAGTTATTCTTGGGTCTCCTGACAAAATACTATCAGCTCAATACCACGTCCTAATCATACTTCATTCCAATACACACGGCACCTGGTGTGGCTTTATGACTAAATGAAGTGTGAGAAAACACATGCACTTGAAGGATAAAGTCCCACTTGGAAAGATCAACCTTACTTTAGGAGAGACCTCAACTGAAGACCTGCAGATTAGGTAGAGATTTGAGCTTTAGCTAAAATATGGATTCTATTCTGAAGGCACAAATTTCCTTCCAAACCTCAGATGGAGCAGAGCCACCCTCCCTGAGTTCCACGTGGAGAGGTACAACATGTACGTATTTGGCACTGCTTATTAACAGTGTGGCTCTGATGCAGTTACTTCTAGAGCCAGGATAGGCTCACTTAAAACAAACACTGCTTTGAAGGCAGATTATGTGACTGGTTCGGCTGAGCACTAGTTAAGGGCAAAGTTTCTGCTTTCCCAGCTCATGGATCTCCCAGATATCTACTCTATTTCTTGATTTCAGCATGCTTCTTTCTGGAAATTACTCAGGTCATGCTTCAGCAGGAAAATGTGTGTTGAAAAATGATCAAAATATTGAAATTCCCCAGTGACTTCTAATCATAAGTGGAAGAAAGGCAACGTTTCAGGGGAAAAACATGGCAGAAGATACACTGTAGGAAGCCTCCAAGAGGCAGACTCAGGAAGTAAAACTGGTAGCTGCAGGGGGCTTTTCAAGAAAGTCCTGGATATTGTTTAAGGTTTGGGTGAGGAACACATGGGTATGCTATTAAATCATCCCAATTAAATGGGGTAGAGACTGAAGATAACTGAGGGATGCTGCAGAAAAACAAAACCCAAATTCTATTTTCTTTTCATCTCTTCTGTTTTCTTGACTATCTCCTAGACTAATGGCCAAGATGACATTAACCACTGCTCTGTTATGCTTTAAGTGGCTGATAACAGTGGTGTGGATCTAAGTTACAACGTGCACTGTGCTCAGGGAATATTAATTTGTTCAAACTGGTCCAGAGGTAATGGTTGGTTCTAGGCTTCTGCTTACATTTGAAAATATTTATGACTAGAAGGACAGTGATAGAGCATCCTGTTGTCCTTCTGGAACTCTGGATAACGTAGGACACACAGAGTCTTGGAGTTGAAAGAATCTGAGTTTGAAGACTGGTTCATACTAGTGTCTGGGCAGATGGGGTCTAGGAACTATTCAGTGAAAGTCCTTGGAGTTGTAAGGTTAGAGATTTATAATTGCATAATTATGGACTAGAAAACATCAACCTGTCATTTTGGGCTGAAGGATGTTTAGGTATTATCAAATTAGAAAAAAATATTCTTCCATATAGTCAAAAACAGCTAACTAGGCTTCAACACTGGGGTTGGAAGCTGAAGTTCCAACTGATTCTATTATGCTGCTCTTCTATGACTCCTTGGATGCTTCCCAGTGAGGACAGGTCGCTGAGCCAAGGCAGGTTCCATAGCACTCAATACTGTCAAAATCTCACCATGTCTTCGAACAAGTTCTATGTCCTATTACTTATCCTTTACCAACTAAATTTCTGCATCTTTTTACTAAGAGATTTTAACATTGATGATTATTATAGAAATTTTCAGCAACTTCATCAGAATATTTGACCTACCAAAGAAAAACGCTGTAAACCATCACTTATCTTTCTTGATGAAAGGTAATCACTGACATACTAGCAACTGCAAGTTTCCAGTGTGACTTGGTATCTCCCCTGTATTGTCATCAACAGCCAAACACACAGAGTCAGCAGATTTTTTTGCATTGTACTCATCAAGGATGTTGAGGCCCTTTTACAATTTTATAGTAATAAATCAACCAGCTCCCACGAAGGCAGAAGAGGGACTTTGCCGATAAATTATTCTGAGGACTCAGGCTGGTACACTTTAGTGGACTCATGTAGTCAGTAGCAGAATTTGTGTGTGTGTGTGTGGGAGGCTCAATTTTCAATCTAAAACAGGCTTTCCAATCACACTCAGTTGTTGTATGTCTAAGGAAAGATAACCCTTCTTCTTAGGAAAAGCCATAAGCAATCCATGTGGAGAAAGAGTAAAATAGGATATCTATAAAAATATACACCATTCTAGAAGCTTTACAAGATCTAATTCAATAACTATAATAGGAATTGTTCTGCAGATGCCTTTAAATTGTAGTCAAATGAAATGAGTCCTCCAAGCAATATTCAAATTAGATAAATTAAAGAATTATTATTTTAGCAAAGAAAATCTGGAAGGACCCAACTTACTAATTTTATAAATATCCTTAAGGTACAGTGCATACTTAAAAGTTACATTATTAGGTAGGTATTTAAAACTAACAAACTGGACTAAACTGCTTCAAGAAAACTATAAAAAGGAAAAAAGTAAATATTCAGTGGCTCTTTGCATTCCTTAAGCACTTGATTTCAAACCTAGGCCTTGTGTAGGTGCTCCTGACACCAGCCAGCATCAACCTAGTTATCTCAAAATACATATGAATCAAGAGGCCTTCTTTAAGACTGCTTGGCATTAAATGTATTGGTATATTGAAAGCTAAAATGCTTGTTAATCTTTACATTAGAGGCCAGAATGAGCACTTCCAAATAATAATTTATTATGAGAGTGCTAATAAAAAAAACTATATTCATTTATTTAAACTTTGAACAGACATGACTAGTATGTATTTCTAGAAAACAGTGTGATTTAGAAGGTGGGGAAAAAGCAATTTTTTAAGTTGAATCTCCTGGAAGCACTTTAAAACCTCAAGATTTGATGAGTATTTCCTCAAGACTTGTAGGCCTTCCTTACACATTTAAAGAAGACAATAAAATGTTTACTAGGATACTCTGTTAGTCCATGTGTTTAGTGCCTATTAGCTCACCAGGATGCAGGGGAGAGAGAGAAAAAAACTGGGGAAAGAAAAGAAAAAAGGGAAGGGAAGAAAAGGAGTAAGGGAAGGAAATGTATATGGTACATGTATCCTTCACTAGGTTAAGTTTGGCAAATGGGTAAAAGAAGTTTAAAAGAGAATGTACATGATTAAAATAATCAAAAGACGGTAATCGTTTCTGCCTTTGCAGAGACCAAAATGCATGAATACAAGGATTTATATTTACCCAAAAGGAACATTTATAAAACCACATGAAGGAAAGGAGTCTATGAGTGCAAAGGGACCACGGGGAGGGATTAAGGAGGGAACCATCTTAATTCATGGCAGTGATGAAGCAGGCCATTCTGCTATTCATGGGACCTTGGGGACAGTATCCATATTTTCAGAGCAGCTAGCCAGATTTCACAATTTTTAGGAAAAGTAGAAAACAATTTTTCTTGTGCCCTGGAAAATTAATGTGATACAAAGCCCAAAAGAGTTAATATGGCAACAGACTGTATTTCCCAAATACGAGCAAGGCCAGTGACATTCACTGATCTATCACAGAATATGGGTTTTTCGTGAAGATAATTACCAAACTTGAACAACTAGTCTTTATTATGAGATTGAGACCTTTAAGTTTTGATTTAATGATGGTAAAAGTAAAATAGTTTGAGTTGTTCCCACAGGGGAGAGCCATGGGTTAAGTTCTGGGGTTTGTCCTTACTTGCTGAAATGAAAACCAGGCAACCTGTGTGCATCTCCATATTATTTCTAAAATCCCAAGTCCTGGAGCCACTGAGACGGAACACCAAAGCATATTCTCACAGTCCAGGAGAACAAAACACAGACACCTAAGGAATATTATTAAAGCTCTGAGCTTAGAAGGCTAAATAAATAAATTCAAAAGATTGCTACAACTAGCAAATAACTTGGCAGCCTGGTCTTTCAAATTAAAAACCGGTTCTTTATACTGGGGGAAGGAGCACTGGGAAGTTCCGTTTCCAAGGTAGCCACTTATGAGTCAATGGAAAGAAAATGATGATTTTCTTTCAGCTGCATTATGTTTAGTAATGTAATAATAGTTTTAAAACTTGAGGATTTAGAATTCTAAGAAAATAAAGCTGAAGTTATTACTCTATAAATTATTAGTACTAACCTTTGAAGTTAAATGTGCCCCTTTGTTCCTTTTTCTCTCCAAAGACACAAGAGTAACTTCCCATTTGTTTGCTATTAACGATGGTGAACCTAAAGATAATTTATTAACACAGGCTTAGTTCTCAAAACATGTTAATGAAAATGAAAACACTCAGCCATTAATCAAAAATTTTAAATAGAAACAATTCTATAAATATGAAAATTAGAATATTAGCATAACATTCAAGTGACAGCAAAGGAAAGAATGCCTCGGCAGCAAAAATGTTTAGAATTTCACTAATTTCATCTCACCACACAGGTTAAAATTTTGTATACTCACATGTATTGGGTATACAGGATGCTTCCTGTTGCATTAAGATAATTAGTCTCAAGTATTTCATCATCTTTTCTCCAAGTTACATTTACTGAATTCAAATCCCCAGATGTTGTGAATTGGCAGATGAGTTTTATATTAGAAGGTCTTTCTAAAGTGATATTTTTTTCTACTGGCATATTAGAATGTTCTATTAGCCACAAAAGAAAACAGGAAAAAAAAAGATGTTATAAAAGTTACACTTAGGGGAAATCCAATATATAATAAAACAGTTTAAATCATCAACAGTAGTGCTCTATCAAGTTTCTTAATGTAACATTCTTTTGAAGAATTATTCTTCTGTCAACATAGATTTGGTTCCCTTTATTATTTTCTTTCATATACACAACTGAAGAAAAGTTTTGTTACAACAGTAATGGAATCACAAAAGCCTATGGCTATGATCTTCAACTTGCTCTCTAGCTGGCAAGGATACGGGTGGGGGTGGGGGAGTACCGTTTAAAGAAGTGCCATATGCTCTGACAGTGTAGAAACAGCATAGTAGTAAAAACAATAATCATTTTTTACTATAAGAATATTCCGTGTATAATGTGGGTTTGTATGACATACTGATTCTATCATTCCCAGTCTTCTTACTTCTTAAGAACTTGTAGGGATGGAGTAAAGACACGAACGTAAGACAGAAAAGTTTAAATAAACACCCTGCAGTTCTGAATTTTCACTGAACTTGAAATATCAGTACAAAGTTGTGGGGTGACATATATAAATACGTAGGTGTAGATATACAGATATATAGATATCTCCCACTTGCAGAAAATACAGAGAGCCAAGTTTTTTATTGTGAACAGTGGTAAATAAAGGAAAAATATCAAGCAAGCACACTACTCTTCCTACATTAAATGTACCACTGGTAACCAAACAATAGAGGAGAATGACTTTCTCTTCATAGAATTCCATTAAACAAATGAAGAAATCACAGAAATGTAACACAATGATGCAGCTGCCCCTATTGAATCATGAATCCAGGCATTTTGCATCAACTGCTGCATTCATCTCAAAGACAGAATTATGCTTCTCCTGAGGAGGAACACCCCACTACCCAGCAAGTAATCTTGTCCAAAAAAGAAAAAAAAAGTAAAGGGGAAGGGGCCCTGAAACTAAGTCTCTAGATCCAAATTCCAGTTTACAGGAAATATAGAGGATGGGAAAACATGTTAAATTACACTCCATGAAAGAAATCAACAAATTCCAGGTTTGAGAAAACCCTACAAGATGAATGATCTGGGTTTTCCAACAGATAAATTAGAAAATGGAGAGAGAGAAACCTGAAAGTAAAATAATTTTTAAAAACATGCATTTTTTAAAAAGTAAAATAAACTATAACATTTAGGGATGTATACATAATTAATAAAACAATTTTATTTATTTTTTATTATTGAAGCACAGTCGATTTATAATGTTGCGTTAATTTCTGGTATACAGCATAGTGATTCAGTTATACATATATATGTTCCTTTCCATATTCTTTTTCATTATAGACTATTGTAAGGTATTGAATATAGTTCATTGTGCTATAAAGTAGGCCCTTGTTTAAAAACAATTTTAAAAAGCAAGGAAGTGACTATATAAAAATCAGAATAGTGATGGTTACTTTTAATGTGAAAGAAAGGGTTGTGTTTGGGAGAGGGCACTGCATTACATAAACACATTTCTCAATCTCATGCTCAATAGAATAGTATCATTAAAAGTAGAATGCAGAGGCAAAATGTAGAAAGAAAAAAGCAGAACTTAAAATAGTATAACACCACTTTTAATTACATTTAAAGCTTTACAAAAATGCTTCCTTAAGCATGACCAGGTGCAAAGTTTGCAAGCAGTGGAGAACAGCTAGTGTGAAGTGCTTTGTGAGCACATGCTCGAAATAAATGCTCAGATAAATCCAAAATTGCTGAATTGAATTTTACGCCTAGAAAGGAGAAACAAAACAAAACCCTAGGTATAGAAACTTAACAAGATTCAATTATACAGGGAAAAAACTGAGTCAGTAAAACTGCATATTAACTGAGCACCTAGTACATGCAGAAATTACACTAGTTACTAGTAATGGGAGAAAATGTTTCAGGAGCTACTGTATTTGGTCCTGAGCATCTGTTTTCTGTAAATTTTTTTCACTTCACCTTTAGCTCTAGGATTGCCTTAAAACTTATTAGTCCTATCTCTCTGTCAGAGAAATTTACTTTGTTAGTCAATTTCTTAAATGAGTTTTCTACACACAATCTGTCCTCACAGGCATTCTCTTTTCAATACAACATATTCCGTTATCTTGCTCAGGACATCACAGAAAGTGCTTTCTTTAGGTTAAAAATGGCCTAATTGTTTTACCTAATGTCCTCTTTTCAGAGCTTATATTTTATTTGATGTCTCCTAAATATCAGATATTGCCAGAGACTACCTACTCCTTGAAATTCCCTTTACTTGGCTATTTCATGATCCTAACATTTCACTAGCCACACCAGTTCTTCTACCTACCTCATAAATGGTTTTATTTATTTATTTATTTTTCACCACGGAAGGGCCTTTATGGCAGCAGGGCTGAACGTACAAAAAAAATGCTCAGAGTCACAAGTATAGATACCAGGAGTGAGGAAAAGTAGAAGGCTCAAAAGCCCTTTGGGGCTTTGCTGTCCGGTCTCTTTACTTTGCAATTTGACACTCCCATGTTGGACTCAATTAGTATTTGTAATATCCTTTATTTGTAAAACTCTTGGCTCCATTCAAGACTTCTTGATCCCCAGGTCCGTAGCTCCAGATATCTACTGAGCTTTAAAGTTAGGTATCCTGAAGGTACTTCAAACTCAGTGTATATTCAAGGGCGATGCATTAGCCTTCTCTTCCCTTGACACATAACACGAAATCACATCCAGTAGAATTCAGTTGAATCTATCTCTGAAATGTCCATCAAATTTGCCCAGTTGTCTCTAACCCTCCCTACTATAGGGCTTTGAAGGGGTTCAGAATACGTTGCCCCCAAAATATGGCATCTTGGTACACTGAATATTTTAAGCTAAAGGAGTTTGTGAAAACAGAGAAGCAGGAAGGTCACTCTGACCTTCCCCCACCCTTCTTCCCTGAAACAGGTCAGAAAGGTCCTAGTAGATGGACCATCACTCAAGTCTCCAAAACACTCTTTCACATCTGGCAAAACTCTGCTTTAGGGATAAAGTCTTTGTAGAGTCTTATGAGTCTTTCTCACGCCTGAGCTGAGTTCATTCCCGCTGGTCACAGGTCAGCCCAGAGGAGATGCAAGAAGCTCTGGCGAGTCAGAACATCCCACCCAGAAAAGGCTATTTGACTCTTGCATTATTTCTTTGGCATCTTGTGGGGCTGATGACAGACTGTCCTGGGGAAGTACTGGTAGGGAAATGAAGCAGAATTCTCTTTCCTAGCAGGAAGCATTACAGAGATATTTTCATTCCAGGGGTGATTCCAGGTCACCGTGCTCTACTTGGTGATGTGGTTCACTGGAGCCCCATAACATAGCAGGAGGTTAGAATATGAATTTTTCCCCCACTTCACAAGAGAGCAGCCTGATGTCTAGGGTTCCTTGCCTGAGGTTACTCACAGGACAAAACAAACTGTATCAGACACCTCAGTTTCCCCATTTGTAAAATGGGACAATACATATTTCATGAGATAGAAAGGATTAAATGGATTATCATAAGAAAGCTATTAGTAATAAAATATAGTAATTGCTGAGTAATTACCCACTCCCTTCCTCTCACCATTTATCTCATTGGAGAATATAACAAAAGTTACCAAGTATGTTGCTAAAAGTTGTATATCAATTTTATCATTTAATCACAGCAGTTCTATGGATTAAGTACCATTATTATCATCACTATGTCAGGTGAGGAAGCTGAGGCAAAGAGAGGTTGACTATCTAGCCCAAAATCATGCATCAAGATAATAATAGCAGAAATCTCAAGTTTAAGTGTGGTTGAGTCGAGATTCTTGTAATCAACAGTATATCCCAACTCTCATCGATATGAAATGTTCCTCACAATGGAATTAACTTTTCATCACTTTCAAACTATTGACCCAAGAGTTTAAATGAACTGAAACATTAATATAAGATGAAACAAATTTATAATGTAGCAATATAGCAATGTGATGATATATGAATGGTGTGATCAACATTTTTTTAATTAAAAATTTTTTCTCTTCCAATTTTATTGAGATGTAATTGACATACAACACTGTCTAAGTTTAAAGTGTATAGCATAATGATATTACTTACATATATCATGAAATGATTACCACAATAAGGTTAGGGACATCCATCACCTCATATATATACAAAATAAACGAAAAAGAAAAAAGTATTTTTTCCTTGATCAACATATGTTAAACATTCACACTTTCAACTAAATGCTTCTATTAAAACTGCAACATAGCCTTTCTTCATGCCAGGCCATCCTCCAAGTCCTAATTGTTATCTCACTGTTTTTATAGTACTTTGTAGGTGCTTCTGCAGACTAATTTCCTTCCTGTCAGGAAATCACAAAAATCAAAAATATGTAAAAGGTTTTACCTCTAACATTAGAATATTTTGTGGTTATCCAACAAAGTAATATGTCCATTGAACTCATTGGATAATGTTTCAACTTCCCCAAAACTTCACAAATGCATCTCTGCTGTTTTAGAATGTTACAAAAACATCCACGTCATCTACATTTCCAAGACCATACTCATTTGCTCAGTTTCTGAACTATATTTTTAAAAGTGTTCTTTAAATCATACAGTAATTTACATCTGCCTAAATATTTTCTTATTCTCGTAATTAAAACTTTTTGAAGAATATGGAACTTTCTCAACATAAAAGAAAAACTGATTAAAAACTGGGGAGAGACCCGAATAGACATTTTTCCAAAGAATACATACAGATGGCCAATAGGCAAATGAAAAGATGCTCAACATCACTAAACATCAGGGAAATGCAAATAAAAACCACAATGAGATATCTCCTCACACCTGTCAGAATAGCTGTCACCAAAAAGACAACAAATAGCAAGTACTGGCCAGGATGTGGAGAAAAGGGAACCCTTGTGTGCTTAGGAGGGAATGTGAATTGGTGCAGCCATTATAGAAAACACTATGGAGGTTCCTCAAAAAATTAAAAATAGAGTTACCATACAATCCAGCACTTCCACTCCTGGGTATTTATCCAAAGAAAACAAAAACAATAATTCAAAAAGATATATGCACCCCTATGTTCACTGCAGCATTATTTACAATGGCCAAAATATGGAAGCAACCTAAGTGCCCGTTAATAGATGAATGGATAAAGAAGATGTGGTATATATATACAATGAATTATTACTCAGCCATAAAAAAGAATGAAATCTTGCCATTTGTGACAACATGAATGGATCTACAGGGCATTATGCAAACTGATAAAAGTCAAAGAAAGACAAATACTATGTGATTTTCAGTTATATGTGGAATCTAAAAAATAAAACAAATGAACAAATATAACCAAACAGAAAGAGTCACAGAGAACAAACAAGTAGTTGCCAGAGGAGAGGTGAGTGGGGGGATAAGAGAAATAGGTGAGGGAGTTAAGAGATACAAACTTCTAGTTACAAAATAAAAAGTCACAGGTATGAAATGTACAGTGTGAGGAACACAGTCAATAATACTGTGATATCTCCGTGTGGTGACAGATCGTAACCAGATGGTGGTAGTGACCACTATGAAATGTACAGACACACCTAATCACTATGTTGTGCACCAGAAACTAGCATATTGTTGTAGAGTCACTATACTTGAATAACAAACAAACAAGCAAACTCATAGGAAAAAACATCCAATCTGTGGTTACCAGAGGCGGGGGAATGAGATAAAGGTAGCCAAAAGATACAAACTTATAAGATAAATAAGTACTAGGGATGTAACATACAACATGATAAATAGAATTAACACTGCTATATGTTATATATGAAAGTTGTTAAGAGTAAATCCTAAGAGTTCTCATCACAAGGAAAATTTTTTTTTCTTTTTCTTGCATTTTACATCTGTATGATAGATATTCACTAAACTAATCATTTCATGATGTGTATCAGTCAAATCATTCTGCTATACATCTTAAACTTATACAGTGATGTATGTCAGTTATATCTCAATAAAACTGGAAAGGAAAAAAGTATATGGACCTTCAAGATTCCTTGTAATCTTCATAGATATGGCAACAGTTAGACTCTAATGGGTCCATTTAGGAATCATATCATTTGAAATAGAAGTCTACTTTGTTCTTATATAAAAAAGAAAAAAATGGAAAAAGTCAATTAAAATTCTGTGCATAAGATAAGTGTTTCCAAACACTCTTTAAAGGCAGAAACTCTTATTAAAAAGAGTTAAGTACACTACCACATATAAAACTGGTAAGATGGGGCAATTCTGACTGAAGCAGAGATGGAGCTCTCCAGCAGTTTGCAGTAGAAGTCAAAGAGGTCCTATGCTACATCCTAGAATATAGATAGAAAATCCAGAATTCTTACAGAAACAGTTAGAAAGCCACTCTAACATGAGTCTAACACCCATATTTAAAAGTGGAGCAATCAATTCTATGTTTTACATGATATTGTTCCACTAATGTCATACTTCTTACCATATGGAGCTGAATTGACTTTATAAAATAACTCCTCTGACTAACAACAAAATATGTTAAACTGCATATTCAAAATTTGTGAAGTAACATAAGAGCATTGCTTGAGTCGTATGATTTTCATCCCTCTCCCAAAGTAAATCTCATATTGAAATAAATAATTATAATCATCATTTTAAAAATTTAATCTCTGATTTATATGCCATCTGATCAGTGCAATACTGATGTGATACAGTCTAAAATACATGTGATTTCTAAATTCCATAAGCTTGAAATGTGAAATCACCAATGGGCACAGAGAAACCTGAAGAGACATAGTGTATGTATGTGTGTGTATATATATATATATATATATAGAGAGAGAGAGAGAGAGAGAGAGAGAGAGAGAGAGAGAGAGAGAGAGAGGGGAAGGACATAAAATTTCCAAGGCCTCCCTTTAGAAGTCCTCAAGAACTGTGTGGTTGGTGTTATATGAGCACAGCCTATTATGAAACTTCTGGGAATTTTATACAGTTATCCTCAAAAGGAAGGGAAATAATAGAAAATGTGGACAATTTCTACACAAATGAAGCCCAGTTTACCAAACATAATTCATCAAATATTTAAATATTCTGGAAAATGTGCTTAAATTATCTAAGAAAAGATGCTGGCTAAGTTTTATTAAACAAGGTTCCTGCTGATCACTGTTTTCCTCCACTTCAATTAGTATAAGTTATGATTACTTCTATACTTTCTAAACTAATTTAAGTTCATTTCAAAGAAAAATGAAAAAAGGTACATGGTTTCATCTGAATTTCAGAAAGGCATGTTTTCCTTTTTTTAACAATATAATATTTAACTTGAGGATACAGCATTGAGTAATAATCTAACAACTAAATACATTTTTCCTCATCATAAGGAGTAGAACAAATAGTATTGCAAATACTGTTTACACCAATTATAGCAAAACTACAAGCAAATAGTTAAACTGTTTTAGTAATCAAATAGGTTACTATTACTTCCAAATATTTAACACAAAGTTAACCCAACACTGTAGCAATGGACTATTATATTTTTGGATAACCAAAATTAAAATAAAGATATGCTAGTTAGCTTGGCTGTAGTAACATTTCACTATATATATGTGTGTGTGTAACCATCATGTTGTACATCTGAAGTATATGCAATTTTTATCTTAAAAAATATGTATATGGAAAAATTTAAGTGTAATTTAACTGTTAAAGGTACCCTAAGTCAAATGAGAGCTAAATCACATGTGAAAATACAGTATCATAAAGATGCTAATTCTCCACCAAATTAATCTACAGATTTGGTGAAAAATCAGTCAAAATCCAGAAAGTATTTTTATGGAAACTGATTCCAAAAAAAGTCCACATGAAAAAAGTAAAACTCCAGGAAATAGGAAAAGCTTAAAAAAAAAAAAAAAGAGCAAAGATATAAAGATAAGGTATTTCAAAAACTAATATTATTTTGTTAATGAAGCTGGAAAACACCAAGAAATTAATGGAATAAAATAAGCAGAATATTTCAGGCTGTATGTCAGAAATTATTAGTGGGTCAGGAAATCAATTTAGTAGTTACCCCAGGTTTGTTTTTTAATGGATTGTAAGAGAGGAGAAATTATCAAAGTGTAACTCATCTCTTAGGTGTGGGTGTTGCTTGACTTGGATGTGTGCATGCATGGTGGTGCATCAGTTTACAAGGCAGATTTATTCCTTACTTTGCACAGCTCTATGAAAAGTTTCAAAACCATTGAAACAGCAGAAAAACAGAATAGCATATGGGAATTGCAATATGATTAGGGTAGTATTTCAAAGCAGTAGGAAAAAGAACTATTCAGTAAAGGATGTTGAGACATTATCTATCTAAAATAATAATAATACAGGTAGTACTCTGTCACACACAATACATGAAACCATATTTTAAATGGGTTAAAAACTGAAGGTTGAAAAACTCCTACTGAAAGACTCCTATGAAACTAATAGGAGAAAATGTATAAATGAAAAGCTGCTACATAATAAAAATACCATGTAACAATTTAAAGACAAGAAAGAATATCTGCAACTTTTATAAAAAGTACAGATTAATATTCAAAGTTTATAGCTGTCTCATTTACATCAATTGAAAACTGTATAAACACAGAAGGAAAATGGATAAAGGATATTAACAGATAAACACACACACACACACACACATATACATATATATAAGTATGCCCAACTCCAAAATGCAAATTAAAACAGCAGTGATACAGCTTTTCACACTCCTGATGGCAAAGACAAAATTTTAATAACATCAAGGTTGGTCAGGATCTAGGGAAAATCATACTTAACTGTGCAGGTGGGGGAAGGGGTAAATAGTCAAAATACTTTGGAGGGCAATTTTCAGGTATATATTAAAATGTGCATGGTTTCTACTTTACAGTATTTATCCTAGAGGAACTCACACAATCATGCCCAGAAAGAGATATGTAGAAGTGTTCATTCCTGCAGGGTTTACAATAGAAAACATTTAAATGAACTATGGTCTATTAAGAGAAAACAGTTCAGGTAAGCTGGGCTATCTATACTGTTTCCAAAGGAAAAGAAAAAACTCAATCTATAGATGGTATGGCTAGAATGCCAAGAACTAATGTTGAACGATAACAAAACGCAATTTTCAGAATGACACATATGAGTTTATACCATTAGTACTAAAGAATTCAAAGCATTACTACGTAGTTTACAGTGCTATATATTTTCTGTGGTTTCATACATACACATACATTGGCCAGAGGTCACCACCACAGAAGAGGGAGAGCTGAGGCAGAAGCAGTAGGTAGTCAAGTCTAACAAGTTTCATTTTTATCCCCAGAATTTCTATTTGGCTATTTTCCAAACATGATTTGTCTCTCTCTCTTATTTTTTTCTTTCAGTTTTGTTGAGATATACTTGACATACAGAATTGTGAGTTCAAGGTATATAACATAGTGACTAGACTTACATATATTGCAAAATGGTCATCCACCACCTTATACAGATCCCCAAAAAAGGTATTTATCTTTTCTAGCACCATGTTCTTTTCTCAAGTTTCTCATGCTCCAGGTATTTCTCCCTTTATATTGCTCCCTAGTATTCTATAGTCTGAAGTTCTAACTGCCTAATCCTACTGCTCCTTAGCTGACTCTCAGTTCCGGCGCTGTTTCAGTGCTTTTCACATTTCTGTCTTGCTAGCAGGTCCATATAGGGAACACACAGCCAGGGAGGGTAATGCATCTTTCCACAGATATCACCTGCCAGGGTCATTTTTGTGTTATTTCTCAGCTTGGAAGCTCCTATGTAAAGCAGGTAATGTAAATTTGCTATCCTAGCCCCATTGAGAGCAGGCCTTTGTCTTTGAATACCCAGGGGAGTCTTGGTCTTGGTGCAAAACAGGCTAAAAGCAAAAAGACAGCTGATTATTGCCTTGTACTGATCAGCTGATTTCTTCCCCCATATCAATCCTTTGTCTGTGTTATAGACTTAGGAGGCTTTTCAGTTCCAGCCTTCTGGAAGGACCAGTTTTCTGGGGCTTTTCAGTTCCAACTCCCCTCCTTGCTTAAGTTCAAACTCTCCTTCTTAGGTCTGTGTCTCTTAGAATTCAAGTGCCTTGGTGACAAACACAAGGAAACCTAACATGACATCAATTCACAGGTTTGATGCCTGGTCATCAGTCTGGGTCAGTGGAAACTGACTTTACTTTTTTGTGTGTACTGATGGAAGAAATTTTCTGACTTATACACAATTTAACTTAAACTTTATACTAACTACAACAGCCTGTCTTATAACTTGTCAAACATGCATTGTAAATCTGCTTTTGAAGAAAAGAAAGCATTTAAAAATCAAAATGGAGTAACTGTGGTTCAGACATTCAAAATGGACCTGGATGGCTATTGTGCATGGGATTTCAGACATGTTCCTGCAGCACTGAGAACTTGAGTTTTCTGAACTGTATCGGATTCAAGGACACTACCAGCCATTCTCCAAATGGTATCTGGTAGCAGCTGCCAGCTGCAACCTTGTAGTCTTAAGGTCTCCCCTTGTAACTATGCAACCATTTCGGACCTCAACCAACCCTTGTTAACAAGCACCTTACTTCTTGCCAGCTCTAATTTTAATTCTGGACAAACAACTTATGTTAATTTTGCAGTTTTTGCCTTTATAAACCTTCCCCATTTTGTAGACCAACAGAACACCATTCAAGTGCTTCTTGAATCTGTGTCTCCTTGGCTATAATCCTCTGTTTCGTTCAAATAAAACTCTTTTCCATTCCTATTATAGATTGATTTATTGATTATATCTGTCGATAGTACTTAGCTATATATTTAAAAGAATGTTTGCTATATTTTAGATTTTCCAGGTGTGACAGGAGAATTTTTAGATTCTCTAATTTATTGTACTGCTGGAAATAAAATGACATTTTAATATTTCTTAAAATGAACTCATTTTTACTTACATAATTTTAAATTAACCAAAAAATGCTGACTATATATCAGAGAAACAGGAACAGTACCTCTTTATTTGTGCTTTGTTGAAGAGATAGATTTTGACTTAATTTTCAAAGATTGGGAGGATTTGAACATCAACAAGAGGGAAGGGGAAAGACGGGACTGTGACCGATCAGGACTGCTGTCCCACTTATTCTTGGAGGTCCCATTTACTCAGCACCATCATCTAATTTTTTGGTGAGATTTTTTTATTAAATGTTAACAACCATGCGATTATTAAATCATCTTCTTCCCATGTTGAGGGGACAGGAAACAGTTATACAGCTGTTCTTTTTTATGTGTAGAGCAATGGTTTTCAACTGAGGATATTTTCGTTTCCCCAGGGACATGTGGCAATATCTATAAAGATCATTGGTTGTCACAACGTGGTGGGTGCTACTCAGATCTAGTGGGTAGAGGCCAGGGATGCCACTAAATATCCTACAGTCCCCAAAACACATGCCTCCCCACCCCAGCAACAAAAAATCACCCAACCCAAAATGTCAGGTTTTCTGCTAATGAGAATCCCTAGTGTAAAACGAAAGTTGCTTACAGCTACTATCACTCGTGTTACTGTGGTGGATCCCTCTTCCACCTTCTCTTTCACTCTCTGAATGCTGGGATTCACATTTTTTCCCCTCTGTACCTCAACCATCTACATAAGATTTAATGACTGGCAGTCTGCTCCTGAGAAACAGCATAAACATTTGCATCTCACTGGAGTCATTTTAGGATCTTCTCTGCAACAAAATATCTGAGCAGCCAGTGTAAGGGTCTCTCAGTTCTTTTCTTTTTCTCAATCTTGCTGACCAAGCACTTGAACCTGGAATCTGAGCGGTCCTAACCCAGACTTCTTGCCTAGCTGGTCTAAGCAGCACGGCTGCCTTTCCTGACCTTGACTAATCTTCCTAAATTTTACTCCGTGCCTCAATGTACGTATCTGTAGCTCCAGTACTTGCTGTGTCTACCTCCCTGTCTCACCAGGTCCTTGCCAAGCCAGCTGCTTACATCTCAATATGGTAAATAAAATGTGCCACTGGGGAGAGCCTATGCCAACATTACCAGGATAGTCAAGAAAACTGCTAGCTGATATTTTGATTTTAAGCTCTTTGGTTAAACTGTAACACACTGATGGAGACACCAAACACTATTACATACACAGAGAAGAAAAGAAAACAATAAAGAAACACTCCCATTGCAATAATGCAGTGAATTCCATATGTTGACATTGTGAAACCTAGTACAGTGATGTAAAAATAGTCCATTATTAAAAGATCAATTCTTGAAACCCAGTGATATTAGACTAGAAAAAAACCCACTTTATTCTTAGTCAAGTCGATTATTGTTTTACAAATATATCCATTATCTCAGTAAATGTAATTTCCAAGACAAATCTATTTGGCAAAGGGCATGTAAAATAGCTTTGTTTTCATTGTTTTTGAAACTTCAGTTTACAAACTAATCCAAGTTTCCTTGAAATAGGTATAATTGTGTTAATAATGCTGTTGAAAGAAATGAGTAATTGGGCATTAAGAAAGGCTGCATAGCATAATGGTTAATAGCATGCCCCTGGTGCCGGTCTGTCTGGGTTCAAAATCGATCTCCCAACTTACCACCTGTAACCCTGGTCAGTTCACTTGATCTCTTTGTGCCTCTTTTTCCTCATCTGCAAATTCCAAATAATAATGGTACCCATTGCTTAGGGTTCTTACGAGGTTTAAATGAAGTTATATTTAGAAACACATACATGATACATGCTCAGTACCATGTTTCTGTTAAGTAAATGATTAGCAATATTTTAAAAACCATAAAGCAAGTAAACAACTGGCCTTCATGAATCAAAGGTCATGTTTTTCACTCTCTGAGGCACAGGACTTCTGTTTCCCAGTCTCAAGCATCTTTGGGTAAGTAAGTGTGCTGAAAACTGGCAAATGTTGTCATTCTAGCCCAAAATCAGCAACTAATGTACTACATTTGGATCTCTCTACCAGAAATATTTTATCCTAACAGAGAGAACACCTTCTAAAATGGCCAGAAGGAAAGAGAAAATAATGAATAACAACATAGAAATTAAGCACAATTCAAATAAGCAATGATATGGTAAAATATGAAAACATTCATGAAGTAGATTAAAAATCCTAATGATAGCAGTAAGAAGAAAGCCTATGGCTCCTAATAAGCATAAGCACATCTTCAGATTTACATTCTATATTTCAATAAAGGCAGTTCTTAAGACTAAGCTTTTTGATGGGGAGGCAACCAGAACAACCACCTGCATGGAGAGGCCACCACCAGGGTCACAGCTCAGAGATCCAGTGTTTCAAAATTAATGTCAAATCTTTTCTTGTGTCAAATAAAAACAAATCCAGACTTAAATAAGGAGAGAGACTTTATCCTAAAAGTCTACTGCAATAGGGAACGTGCTCCAAGCTTTGGATCTACAAGCATCTCAAAGTCAAATAGAAAGAAGGCTTCTCTTTTATAGGAAGGAGTAAGCAGACTAGCAGGAACTTTTGAGAAGAAATGGAGCAACCCAGTGGGTGGAAGCAGACAGCACAACTGGGCTGTGTCCATGCATTTACCACTTGCTCAGAGTAGGAGCAAGCCCAAGTTCAGGGGCCTGGGAGGAAGAGGAAAACCTGACTAAAGTTTGATCAGACCAAGGCAGAAAATAAGTAATGGCTAGTTGTGAACACCTTCTCTCTTCTTAACAGTAGCAATACTGATTTTAATAGCAGTATCGGAATAAAATAGTGGTTAGTAGTAAAACCCTCCAAACAGGTTAAATAAGTAAACAACCAATCTGACATCAACTAAAAAGTGCATTTTTTGCTGTCTCTTTGGGCACCTGACCCTTTTTTCCCCCAGGCTCCAGCTACTCTGGATAAGCAAGGGGTGTGCTGCTGCCAGTGTTACCGGGTTAGTCAAAAGATTTGCAAACTTATGTTTTCACATGAATCGCTCTTAAAGAAATATTTCATCCTAACAAAGGAAATCAACAACTAGAACATGCAAAAAGTAGAACAAGTAACACCACAGGAGTGTTGTAATGACTTTTTACAAGTATGAAAATGCTCCAAATACTGAAATGGGAACATCTGAGAACAAACAAAGATTGCACAAAGTCATAAAAATGTTTTACCAGAAACTCATTGCAAACATTCCATTGGTATCAGATTAGTGGGAGGGGTGCACCTTTTATTCATATTAAACAGAAATAGAGAAACAGTTCTTAAGACTAGAGGACAGTTAAAGACTGGACATATAATTGGATAAAACTTATTTTTGACTTAATAAACAGGTTTAAAATTCTAAGTATACCTGAAATATTGTTATTAAAACAGATAACTACTCTTACTCATTAAAGAATTCTAAGATTACTTCTGAAACACTCAAACCCAAATCTGTAAAAAGAAAGCAGAACTGACTTTTATTTCAGGACTCTTTCCTTGTTTTTCCATAGCAACATCACTGACTCATTGATAACATTTAATTTATCTGCCTAAAGGTCTTCCAGTAGATATGTGAATTCTCTTCTCAATGCATAGTGATCTGAATGGATGTGCCAGCAAGATGTGTTGAAAGGGTATCTGCAAATCATAACGAAGCCTCCCCTCTTCTCAGGTGTCCTTCTTCTAGAGAACCTTTCTTAAGCCTCCTACATCTTAACTAGCTGCTCCCTCCCTGCACACAGAGCACACCACCCTCATCACATTAGATTCCCATCACACTATATTATAACTGTATAAGGTGCCGGTGTGTTTCTCCTACTAGACCATGAGCAGGGATTACCACTTCATAAGGTAATATACAGTGGCTTAATTAAAAATAAAAAGATTATCTGGGCATTGTATTATTTGAAACACAATACATTTACCAGTCAGTGATATGTTATGACTCTCCAAAGAAAGGTTAGAATATTTTGCCATTGTTTCTTCACGGACAGGTGGAGTTGTAAAAGGTGAAGCTGTAAGAAAAAGAGCATGTGATTATATTATTATTAAGATTAAATGACTGTCTGAAAGCTAGTTTACAACAGCTAAAATGGTACACTGTATACTATTGATGAAAAATAATATTTTCAGAAAGCTCTGATTAACTAGGTCTTATATGCTCCACTGACATTCAGAAATACATTGGGCTATTAAATTACCCACAAGCCAAAAACTTACAAGTGAGTCACAAAAACTAAAAAAAAATCCAAGATAATACAAAGGGAAATTACCAAATCACAAAAGGAAGAAGAAAGGAACAAAGAGGAAATACCAAATCAACTGCAAAAATAAGTTCAAAATGGCAATAAACTCAAATCTATCATTAATTACCGTAAATGTTAATGGATTGGATGCTCCAATCAAAAGACATAGAGTGGCAGACTGGATAATAAAGCAAGAACCTTCAATATGCTGCATACAAGAGACCCACTTTAGGGAGAAGGACACATACAGATTGAGAGTGAAAGGATGGAAAAGGATATTCCATGCAAATGGAAAAGCCAAAAATCAGGTGTAGCAGTGCTGATTTCAGACAAAATAGACTTTAAAACAAAGGCCATAAAGAAAGATAAAGAAGGACATTTTATAATGATTAAAGGAGTAATACAAGATGAGGATATTACACTCCTTAATATATATGCACCCAATATAGGAGCACCTAAGTACATAAAACAATTACTAACAGAGACAAAAGGGATACTGATGGGAATACAATTGTTGTTGGAGATTTTAACACTGCATTAACATCACTAGATAGATCTTCCAGACAGAAAATAAATAAGGCAACAGAGAAATTAAATGATACTATAGAAAAATTAGATTTGGTGGATATTTTCAGAGCATTACACCCCCCAAAAATAGGATATACATTTTTTTCAAGTGCACATGGAACATTTTCTAGGATTGATCATGTACTTGGGCACAAAAGAAGCCTCAACAATTTTAAGACGATAGAAATTACCTCAAGCATCTTTACTGACCACAATGCCATGAAACTAGAAATCAACTACAGAGAAATAAAGGAGGGAAAAAAATGAAAGCATGGAGATTAAACAACATGCTATTAAAAAACCAATGGGTCAATGATGAAATCAAAATTGAAATTAAAAAATACCCTGAGACAAATGAAAATGGAAACACAGCCACACAAAATTTATGGGACGCAGCAAAGGCAGTGCTAAGAGGGAAGTTTATAGCAATACAGGCCTTCCTCAAAAAAAAAAAAAAAAAGAGTACAATCTCAAATAAACAATCCAACCTACCAGCTAAAAGAATTAGAAAAAGAAGAGCAAAACAACCCCAAAAGTCAGCAGAAAGAAGGAAATAATAAATATCTGGGAGGAAATAAATAAAATAGAGATTAAAAAAAATAGAAAAAAATCAATCAAACCAAAAGCTGGTTTTCTGAAAAAGTAAGTAAAATCGACAAACCTCTGGCCAAACTCACAAAGAAGAAAAAAGAGCACAAATAAGCAAAATAAGAAAGGAAAATGGAGAAATTACAACAAATAATATAGAAATACAGAATATCATACAAGAATATTATGAAAAACTGTATGGAACCAAAATGGATAACCTAGAGGAGATGGACAAGTTTCTGGAAACATACAGCCCACCAAGGCTGAATCAAGAAGAAACTGACCACTTGGAAAAACCGATCACTAGAAATGAAATCGAATTAGCAATAAACAACCTCCCTATAAATAAAAGTCCAGGACCAGATAGCTTCACTGGGAAGTTCTACCCAACATACAAAGAAATCATACCAGTCCTTCTAAAACTCTTCCAGAAGATTGAAAAGGAGGGAATACTCCCAAACTTATTCTGTGAAGCCACCATCACCCTGATACCAAAACCAGGCAAGACACTACCAAAAAAGAGAATTACAGACCAGTATCACTGATGAACATACATGCAAAAATCCTTACCAAAATATTAGCAAATAGAATCGAACAGCACATAAAAAAGATTATACATCATGATCAAGTGGGGTTCATCCCAGGGACACAAGGGTGATTCAACATATGCAAAGCAATCAATGTAATACATCACATCAACAAGAGAAAGGACAAAAAACCACATGATCATCTCAATAGATGCAGAAAAAGCATTTGATAAAATTCAACACGCATTTATGATAAAAACTCTCACCAAAGTGTGTAAAGAGGGAACATATCTCAACATAATAAAAGCTATATATGACAAACCTACAACCAGCATAGTACTCAACGGTGAAAAACTCAAAAGCTTCCCACTAAAATCTGGGACAAGACAAGGCTGCCCACTATCATCACTATTCAACATAGTCTTGGAAGTCCTAGCCACAGCAATCAGGCAAGAGAGAGAAATAAAAGGGATCCAAGTTGGAAAAGAAGAGGTAAAAGTGTCACTATATGCTGACGACATGTTACTATATATAGAAAACCCTAAAAGGTCCACACAAAAACTACTACAGCTGATAGAAGAATTCAGCAAGGTAGCAGGTTACAAGATTAACATTCAAAAATCAGTTGCATTACTTTATACTAATGATGAATCAACAGAAAAAGAAAGTAAAGAAACAATCCCCTTTAAAATAGCACCCAAAGTAATAAAATATCTAGGAGTAAATCTAACCAAGGAGGTGAAAGACTTATACACGGAAAACTATAAACCACTGATGAAGGAAATTAAAGACTTTTAAAAAATGGAAAGATATCCCATGCTCCTGGATTGGAAGAATCAATATTGTTAAAATGGTCATACTGCCCAAGGCAATCTACGGATTTAATGCAATCCCTATCAAGTTACCCAGGACATATTTCATAGAACTAGAACAAAGCATAATAAAATTTATATGGAACCACAAAAGACCTAGAATTGCCAAAACATTACTGAAGAAAAAGAAAGAGTCTGGAGGAATAACTCTCCCAGACTTCAGACAATACTAGAGAGCTACAGTCATCAAGACAGCATGGTATTGGTACAAAAACAGACATATGGACCAATGGAACAGAATAGAGAGCCCAGAAATGAACCCACAAACTTTTGGTCAACTGATCTTCGACAAAGGAGGCAAGAATATACAATGGAACAAAGACAGTCTCTTCAGCAAATGGTGTTGGGAAAACTGGACAGCAGCATGTAAATCAATGAAGCTAGAACACTCCCTTACACCATACACAAAAATAAACTCAAAATGGATCAAAGACTTAAACATAAGACAAGATACAATAAACCTCCTAGAAGAAAATGTAGGCAAAACGTTATCTCACATACAACTCAAAAATGTTCTCCTAGGGCAGTCTACCCAAACAATAGAAATAAAAGCAAGAATAAACAAATGCGACCTAATTAACTTACAAGCTTCTGCACAGCAAAGGAAACCATAAGTAAAACAAAACGACAACCTACGGAATGGGAGAAAATTTTTGCAAATTAAACCAACAAATGCTTGATCTCCAGAATGTATAAGCAGCTCATACGCATAATAAGAAAAAAACAAACGACCCAATCCAAAAATGGGCAGAAGACCTAAACAAGCAATTCTCCAAGGAAGACATACAAATGATCAATAGGCACATGAAAAAATGCTCAGTATCACTAGCTATCAGAAAAATGCAAATCAAAACTATGATGAGGTATCACCTCACACCAGTCAGAATGGCCATCATTCAAAAGTCCACAAATGACAAATGCTGGAGAGGCTGTGGAGAAAGGGGAACCCTCCTACACTGCTGGTGGGAATGCAGTTTGGTGCAGCCACTGTGGAAAACAGTATGGAGATTCCTCAAAGGACTAGGAATAGACTTGCCATATGACCCAGAAATCCCGCTCCTGGGCATATATCCAGAAGGAACCCTACTTCAGAAAGACGCCTGCACCCCAATGTTCATAGCAGCACTATTTACAATAGCCAAGACATGAAAACAGCCTAAATGTCCATCAACAGATGACTGGATAAGGAAGATGTGGTATATTTATACAATGGAATACTATCAGCCATAAAAAATGACAACATAATGCCATTTGCAGCAACATGGATGTCCCTGGAGAATGTCATTCTAAGTGAAATAAGCCAGAAAGAGAAAGAAAAATACCATATGAGATCGCTCATATGTGGAATCTAAAAAAAAAAAAAGACAAACGAACTTGTTTACAAAACAAACAGACTCAGAGACATAGAATGCAAACTTGTGGTTGCCAAGGTGGCAGGGGGGTGGGAAGGGACAGACTGGGATTTCAAACTTTGTAGATACTGACAGACATATGCAGAATAGATAAACAAGATTATACTGTATAGCACAGGGAAATATATGCAAGATCTTGTACCTCACAGCAAACAAAATGTGACAATGAATATATATGTACGTTCGTGTATAACTGAAAAAATTGTGCTCTACACTGGAATTTGACACAACATTGTAAAATAACTATAACTCAATAAAAAAATTTTTTTTAAATAAAAATAAAAAAATTATCTGGGCATTGTATTATTTGAAACACAATACATTTACCAGTCAGTGATATGTTATGACTCTCCAAAGAAAGGTTAGAATATTTTGCCATCGTTTCTTCACGGACAGGTGGAGTTGTAAAAGGTGAAGCTGTAAGAAAAAGAGCACATGATTATATTATTATTAAGATTAAATGACTGTCTGAAAGCTAGTTCACAACAGCTAAAGTGGTACACTGTATCTATTGATGAAAACTAATATTTTCAGAAAGCTCTGATTAACTAGGTCTTACATGCTCCACTGACATTCAGAAATACATTGGACTATTAAATGTGACAAAATTTCCAATTTTTCCTATGCTCTTTTTTTATTGAAAAATTTCTATTGATTTACATCAAGTGGCTTAAAATAAAGCACTTTCCTTTTCTTATCCTGTAATTTGTAGTTTCTTTATAAAACATAGATGAAGACATTAAGGAATTAAATAAGAGTGCCAGAAAAAAAGAAAGACAAAAAAGGCAGAGAGCATAAGACGACAAACAGGGACAGAGAGACCACAATAAAGGGCATAAAAAAGGAACAGAAGAGAGAGGGCTGGGCAGCAGAGGACAGAGATTAAAAATGGATGCCCAGTGAGTCTGCACTGCACTTTGTTTTTCAGCTAGGGTGACAGTCCAGTATGCCCTCTACCAAACTGACTTTTGGTTTTCTTCTGCACTTATCTCTTCTTTCAAAAACTTTCATCAAAGAAACAAGGTTTCAAAAGGGAGGGTATAGCTCAGTGGTAGAGTGCATGCCTAGCATGCCTGAGGCCCTGTGTTCAATCCCCAGTACCTCCATTAAAAAAATAAATTAGCCTAATTGCCTCCCACCACAAAACAAAAATTAAAAAAAATTAAAAAAAAAACAAGGTTTCCATTTCCACCTGTCCCACTCTCCTCAAAGCTTCCTTTTTTAACACTAGCTACTGTTTCTTTGATGTTAGGACACAGACCTTACTTGCCACTAAAACTACCCCAACTCTACCAAACAAGTCAGAGAAGGAGAAGGGCTCATTATTGTAAACTTGGCTGCATTCTTAAATCTTTTCATTCACTTTAAATTAAACCTGGGCCTTTTTATTCCACATTTTTAATACTCTGCTCTGAAAGTTATTCTTAGTGCAAGATTAGATTTCTAGTTCTTTCCTTTTCTTATATATATAAAAAGTGTTATCAAAGCTAGTGATCATTTTGTTGCTTCAGCTTATACACAGCTTTTACAATAGAGCCCAATAAAAAAAAAAAATCTACTTCACAGAACCTACTTTTCCAGTTAAGTCATGTTCCAAACATTTGACCACTTCTGATACAGCCCTGAAAGGTAAGGTGGGATGTACTTTCCCATAAAATAATCCTGAAATAAATAATATACCTAAATCACACTACCCTCAGGCAGTGATTATTTAGAATAATATGCTGTGAGTTTCTCACTGGGCTGACAGGAATAAAAAACCTCTCCTTCACCCACACCGATCATTCATTCCTTCATTCATACTTTCTCTGTCACTCTCTGTGACACACACACACACACACACACACACACACACACTCTGCCAGAAAGGCCCCTATCAACATGAAAATTCTTTTTTTTTCTTTTTTCTTTTCTTGAGCATAGCTCACTTAGAGGTTGTATTAAAGAGAAAATACCTCCGGAAGATCAAGGCAGGTGCTGTTCCCTTCTGGATAGGACGTCAGGAGGGTGCAGATGGGAAGGAAGGAACGGTTCTACCCTCTCATCTGTTCTATGACGCTTACAAACATAAGCTTTGATATCTTTGCTTTCTTTGCTAGGGAGACCTTTTCTCTTGGCCTGACCTCCGAGAGCAGAATGCTGTCCTGAAGGTCCTCACCACAGTGTTTATCTCTGAAACAAGCCCATAACCCTTTTGAGATGGTCTGACATTTTTTATTATTATTATTATTATTATTATTATTATTATTATTATTATTATTATTATTATTATTATTATTATTATTTGTATCAGCAACAGTAAGAGTGACATAAGCTAGGGAAAATGCTGTCCTGATTCTTATTTTACTTAAATTAGTGGATATATAGAGCATACATGCTTGATGCTGATAATATGAAGCTGAGTAAACTTGGTTCTTGGAAGGCTACATGGATCCTAAAAATACTGGTTTAGGCCCACAGTTTGTGACTGAGAGTCATTAAAATTTCAGAGTAACACCCATTCATAGTATTGACTATAACAAGCCTGTGTATCATATACAAGTTGGCATGTGAGCTACAGAGTATGAAGCATGATCTATATCTCTGAGGGACTCTTGAGGGTGAAATAGAGATGGAGATAACACCAAGGAGAAAAATTCATCATCAGGACATGGCTGGACAGGCCCACCTAGGATCTGAATTAGAACAAGGAGAGAAAAGGGGGCTAGGCTTGCTGGGGCAAAATCTAAGCTTCTAAAAGTTGAAGGAATAGGAGGAAAAGGAAAACCCAAGCTTCAAGAGTAGGGAAGTTTGGGTAGTTCCAGAATATGCTAGCTGTTGTGACCACTTCCAATTGCCAGCTCATATATTAAAAATACAATCAGATATCCATAAACCAGCCACCACCTGTATCCTAATTTCATAATGCCTTCAAAGCATTCACCTTGATCAAGCTCCAGATCCTACTGAACAAGCCCCAGATGCTAAAGGGCATGTGTAGCTGTTGTGATTTTTGCCTTAGGGAAACATTCCTTTTAAGAGATGACATATACAGACATCTTGAGTACAAGAGCAGGGCAGTCTGCAGAAAGTGTAAGAATAGTAAAAGTGAGAAGTTCTTTGTTTAACCAAGATTTTTTTTCAATCAAAAAAGTGAGAATGTAAACCTTATTGCTTTCAGTAGGAGGGCAGCTGGCCGGGGGCTGATTCAGCTGACTTCGGTGTTTAAAAGGAAATTGGCAGGAGGTTCAGGCAGATGTGGTTTGAATACTTCCCTGAAAGGATCAGGCTGAGTCACAAAAAGAGGTACAAAATGGAGAGGCAGGAATTTGCATCCTGATCCAAGTTCTGCCACTGACTTGTTAGTTGGGGTTTCATTTCACAGAGAAAGAAAGGAGGGTCAGAGAAGCTGGATACCATTGAGTGATGGTGCCAAGATGATAACATGGGTTCCTCAGGTTATCACACTCACCCCTCTCTTTATCATTGCTGAATCATTCCACTCGGCATTCTTTTACAGGTGGTGGCCAAAAATGCCAACAGAAGAGAGTAGCACCAGTAGTAAGATTTGTTTTTCTCCCTCTAGATGGGAAATGGGTCATGAGGTGTTGGGTCAAAGAACTGAGTAACATTCTAATTTTCACCTATTGTTTTGTGTGATATTGCAACATGGTCTCTACTCAGATATCTTTCACAGATTACATTTTAAAATAGGCATTGCTAGGAAGGTTTATAATTTATGCTATTAACATTTTAAATGAAATAAACATGCTATAATTTCTACTTAATATTAAGGTAACATTTTCACATATTTAACTTTGGGGCCCTACTTAATTGAAGTAAACTGGAAACTAAAAAAGAAGATAAGTAACACTAGAAAACTGCATCAGGTTTTAACATTTGCTTTTACTTAAATCAGAAAATAAGTTTGACTATACCTCTACACCTCCCCCCGCCAAAAAAAAATCCATGTTTTAAAATCTTGGCAGGGTCTGGACTTCATTTAGAGAAAGATGTAAGAAAAAGCTATTAGTAGGATAAATACCATGCCCTCTCTTTCTCTTTCTCATCCGTATAACATGTTGATTGCTATCAACATGCATAATGGAAATTATTTTAGTAAATCTTAATTTTAGCATTCTGATATATAGCATTATAAATGTACAACCCAATTACAGAAACACAATAACCTAGGAGTGGATAATATATACTATTTATAAACAGAAGGTTTGAAACTCAGAATGTATTTCCTCATAGAAACTATACTATATATTATATTTGGCATGAGATCCCATGCCAAATTGTAAAAGCCACTTAAGCCATAATGTAGCTGAAGCTATAGCATTAAAATATGTAATTGCCATTATTGCTTATAAACAGTGCATTTAGAGTCCTATCTCTTGGTTCTTGAAATATAGTATTCCTATCCCCTGTCCATAACTGCAGTAGTAGGAAAAAGAGGGGAGAGGGATAAGGCCACCTTGCTTCCTAGACACTATACCCCAGAGAGAGTTTGTCAAGAAAAGAAGAAAAGAGAAAAGAAGGTTTGGCAAGAAAATAAATTCTTGATGGGAACATTTATAAGTCAGACTTTCTAAGTCAGGGACAGATAATAGTCCAGATAGGGAACTCGCTTTTTTACATAGTATGGGAACTACTGGACAAGAAGGCCATTTTCAGACTAGCTTAAAAAAAATTAAAGAACAATTAAAAAGCCTAATGACAAAAGTAATGTGCACTTTT